>NW_019385372.1:3225-148575 GCF_000671375.1 Centruroides sculpturatus
GAATGACTTAATCTAAATGTATATCTTTACTGAAAATACTTCCAAGCACGAGTCATCGGTTGATCACTGTAATAATTTCATGATCATTAATGGTTTCTGGCTTTTACAAATATTTGGATGAGATTAGAGTAAAAAAAAACGAAATACAGTCTACCCCCTATAACATTGTTGATTATTCCGTTTTATATAAATTCCATGTTGTACGAGTCACTTAAATTTTACAAATACCTGTGCCGGATTGTGAACGGCTTACATATTTATAAAATCTAAGTGACTCGTACAACATGGCATTCACATAAAACGGAATAATCAACAGTGTTATAGGGGGGTCGACTCTACGAGTAAATATACGATTTCGTAAAATATGAAAAATTTCAATGTTCAATTCGCTGCTATTTAATTTTAGAATAAGTTGTAATTTAAATTATTCACAAAATATTTACCGATAAATTTTTCATTTGACGACAAACTTCGGCCACATTTTTCGTCGATTCCACGTTATTGACGAACGAATCGCTACAAAAGAAATAAAAATAATTAGGCAAATAACAAAACAATGTGATTTATTAGCGTAAAACTCACCGAAAAGGTTCATCGAATTTAACCGAAGCGGCCAAGTGAAACACCACCGAAACATTCTTTGTTATCAAATTCATATGACACGAGGAAAGTCCTAAGTTCTCTCTTGTGAGGTCCCCTTCGATGCATTCCACTTTATTCGTAATTTCCGGATTTTTCAATAAAATGTTTTCGAAAATCTTTCACAAATATAATGAATATATTAGAAATTCGATAACAAATTTGATTTTATAAAGTAATACGGGGGTAAGCGAGTAGAAAAATCGGTTAAATTCGAGTTGTCATAATTGTGTTCGATTTTGTGTAAAAATGTACTTAATTCTGACAACACGAAGACATTTATTAATTAAACTAGCTGCAAGGACCCGCTTCGCTGGGCTTTTAAAAAGTAACGATAGTGAAGATTAAGATAATTACACTATAGCCAATCTTACCCGTTTTCACAGAATGCAAGAATTAGGTCTTCCGTTTCTGATTAGAGATCTGATCCCGATTCTATTTCTGAACGTCTCCTATTTATCTCCAGTCAAATGAACTATTCTCAACGTTTCTGGAACGTTTACAATCGTTCTATAATCGAACCAATATTCAAACAAATTCGAACAAAACATTCGAAATAGAAAGCCACTTTCAACCACTTTCAGCTTCATATCTCCCGCACCCTTATAGCTATCGAGACGCAACCCCCCTGGTGCACGAATGGAGACTTGGGGCTACTACTACATAGAAACACCATTCACGTGCGATGTGTAGTTTTGGCGGAAAAGTGAAATATAGGGACATACATGTCCANATACGGGGATAAGCGAGTAGAAAAATCGGTTAAATTTGAGTTGTGATAATTGTGTTCGATTTTGCGTAAAAATGTACTCAATTCTGACAACACGAAGACATTTATTAATTAAATAAACCGGCAACGAGTTGTTCGACTGTTCCGGCAACTTTTAAAATTTTTGCACAAACACGGGTCTAGCGTGGAAAAGCAGTAAAAAACACCAATGTAACATCCTTTAACCAAAATGAAATTAAACACTTGATTACGCAATGAATTGATTAAAATTTGCAGTTGTTTTTCTTGAACGTCCCTCCCTTTAGCTACAATTGCATTCTACAGTTTTTATATTTTCAATGGTGTTGAGATCAGGACTGCAAGGTGGCCAGTCGAAAATCTGAACTCTATTACTCAAAACACATTCATAGATGGACTTGGAATTCTGTATCGAAACAGTCCTGTTGGTAGATACATTTTGGGCCCCAAATGGTAAGAAATGTTTCTCCAGCATTTCTTGATAATGATTTGCATTCATTATATTACGAACGAACAAAATGCCCAATTTAAACACTGTATTTACTGTTGCCCATTCTGTTGTAATACTATATAATTCTAGCTACCCGCACGAACATATCCTAATTTCTGAGACTGATTGTGCACGTAATGACACGAATCGTTTCCCAAAGTTCCGTAACTTCATTTATCTAGAAATTAGTTAAGTTGTAAATGCGGAATCCACTGTAAGTAAAATTAATTTTAATAAAATTGTTCTTTTCTCGTCATTTCTCATCTTAAATCAATACAAATTCATGATTGACGTCATGGAACGTCAGAGAAACGTTAAAGTATTCCTTAATTTGTATTACTCGTCTTAATACAATTTTAATTTATAAATTTTATCAATTCTTCTTTTATAAATTTTTCTTGTATACGTTAACATGATTTACGGTGTAAATTGTACTCCTGAAATTTACTATAAATATTAAAGTAGCAACATAAATGTGTATTCAAACAGGCATTAGATAATTTAAATAAAACGATTCGTTTTAACTTCTAGAATAAATAATTGTAAAAACGTTTTTTAGATTAGTTCAAAGTGCAGAAGAGAAACGTTTTATTACGTAGCTTCCATTTATATGGTATTCTGGTAAACGGCGCTGTTCAACGATATGGCACAAATTTAAAAGTGCATATATTAATAAAGTTTAATCTTGAAAGTATGAGGATTTTACGCGCTCAGAATTATCTTCGTTTAACGCAGTGTTTTGCAACCTATTTGTTTGTGCCCCAACAAAGCATCTTCAAAATCCTAATGTCCCCCTGTGACAAAAACATGGCATCTTTGTAAAAGAAAAGGAAAAGGAAAGGACAGTTCAAGTACTGAGAAGAAAATCACCAAGAAATTGTTAAATAATAATATGAAGTGATATGAAAAAACAACAAATAAAGTTTCAGAATATATATAGGCTTATGTATAGAACTGAAGTGAAAATGTAACAAATATTAATTATTTGCTCATTGCCCCAAAACATTCAAATTGCCTCCTGGTGGGGCGTGTGCACCGCGTTGAAAAACACTGGCTTTAACGTATAGAAATTACAAGTTTTATCTGTAATTACGTCACTGATGGACGAGCGGTCAAGGTGGCAGCCTACCGCTCTGGGGGACCCGGGATCGAATCCCCAGGAATATTTCGGACAAATCAAGGAATCCCCAGGAATATTTCTGGGGGTGGTCTATTCGGATATGACGGCTCTGTCCCTCACCACCCTATCGCCCCATTGTGTGCCTGGCCGAACTCATAATGGGCCTGCTCTAACAAGCTTCGTTAGTGACCACGGGGCGGAAAGAGTATTAAAAAAATGATGGTCAGATGTACGAAATAAATTCACTCAGCTCACCTGTCAATTCACTTCTATTCTGCCACTGTAACACTATTTTAATAATCGCTAACTTTGGTGTTGTGATGAAACAACCATTCTCTCGATGGTTATGATGGATTAAAGGTTTACGTATACATCTAACTGCAACCTCAAGACACCGAATGTAAAATTGGAAGAAGACGTGAATACTCAACATGTATTATTCTTAAAATGAGGGAATATGTGACTCGTCTTTATGAAGTAGGAAACATGGTGCAATACTAGGCATGGGCATGCCAGGAATTTGCTCACTCGTTGGACCGTACTCGCGCTGCAAGCATTCATTACATTAGAAATAAAAATACATTGATTGATTGTTGCATAATATGCTCCAAAATATTCATTCTCTCGAGTGTTCGCTAAAAACAATAAGTATAAGCCGTAACTTGTGTCTACAGTTTGCACAAAATCTTTGTACGAAAAAAGTGTCACGTGTAAGAACACGTGATATTTTTTTCGTACAATGCGATTTTCACTGATTATTTCAGTGAAAATCGCATTTCTTCAACGTAAAATTTAATAAATGTTAACTGCACGTTTGAATTTTCGATAAAACTGTAACTCTTACAGAAAATGAGTAAAATATGTAATATTTCAAGCTACCAAACAATAGTTTACGTGTCATGAAATAAATGTAATCCAGAACAGTTACATTTTAACTTACTTTAGAACGAAACAATTCCATCTTCCTCTCTTCCGCTGGCATTCCTTTCTTGCTTCTGATTAAAACGTAAATCTTTTCATTATTGCAGGACCTTAGCAATTTCTCTAAAAGCACCTTTAAATATTACAAAGATAAAGCGGAAATGAGTTACACTTGAAATATCTGTGTATAAAATTATGACGTAGAAATACTTGCCTTTCCCAAAGATCCCGTTACCCCCGTTACAAATACTTCACGACTTTCGTAAAATTTCGATATGGACATATTTTCTTCAGCAATTCTTTCGAATATTCTGTCAAATGAATAAAAACGAATAAGATAAAAGAAAAAGTTTATCACAAACAGTGACAATTGCATTTTCTCCATTTTAAAAGAATGATGTCATTAATATATAGAGGTTTCGTATCGTAAAAACGTTTACCAATTAAAAGCCAAAATTCTCTTAACTATACCCCAGTCATATTCATAAGGTTTCGGAAGTGGTTTAATAACACGTAAACATTGAATTAATTCATTAAATTTTTTTTTGCCTCCTTAAAATTAATTTTGCATTTGAATGTGCTTATGTCAACGCTTTTCTAATCTTCGAAACAAGCTTTATAGCTGATTTCCTTGAACCACTTCGACATTCGCAGAGAGACTTGTTTTATGGCATAAATCGACTCGAAACGATGACCGTCGAGCGTATATTTTATTCTAGGAAACGGGAAAACGACACGGTATCATATCAGATAATGTGAGCTCGCGACATTATCTAGTTAACCAGTGACCCACTGCATATCTCACAGATAAACATGAAGCTTGTGTAACCATATCTATTGAATTTCTGACAATAGATTTACAATACGAAGAGCATTGTCAGCAGCCGCATTTTTCAGGGGATTTCTCCTTTCAAGTCGGATCGTTTTATACGAATTGCTTCACGCAAACAAAGTAAAATTCTTAAATGATATTGTTTGTCGACAGTTTGACCAGTTAGAAGGAATTCGCGAGACACGACACCAAGAAATTTGAATGACTTTGAAGCGGTGTTTTTGGTCTCGCTCCACCTTTCTTGTGCCATACATTCGATTATTACAGGAATTCTAAAATCAAGATAATTCTTGATATCTTGCTTAAAACATTATTAGACCATTAGAGAGAAACATTATAAAAACCTATGTTTAAATGCAAAATAAACTGGTCATTTAAATGTGAGAACGGGGGATTCCTGGTTTATCCCCTTTCACATACAGATTGGACGCGACTTGTTCATTTCAACTGATGTCAGCACTGACAAGGGTAGATCTCGACAGATCTTATTCCGAGTAGCCGAAATTATAAAATCTTAACCGAAATTTTAGAATGGTATATGTAATTTGAAGGTGAGTCGACAATGGAGGTAGGCCTTGAATTAATCTAAACAAGTTTATAATAAAACTGTAAATTTATTTAGCAGAACGAAGATATAATATTAGTATGAAACTTGATTTACACCAAAGTATTACAAAATTATAATATCGAATACAAAATATGAATACTTTTAAAATTAACTCACTATTTAATCTAGAAAGAAAGAGAGAGTTTACATAACATGGGTATATCACCTTAATGTATAGTACAATGCCTCGAGGGATTGGTGAATGTAGGAGAACTTCGCAGGAGCTTCGGACACATAAAGAGGAGTCTTTTTGGAGGTAAGCATAAACTAGAAACGAGCGAATTCCTGTTTTGAAGGTGACCTCTCTCTTTTATGAAGAAATTCCTTCCTATATATGCGTAAATCTCTCCACGCTTCCGACGAGTGATGGAAGTCGAGGTGAGTTTCGTAGTGGGATGTGTCGAGATCTCATGTTTGTAATTACTTGCAAAGGAAGTGACCTTATTTACCTCCAACAAAGTAAAATTTAATGATTATTTGCGACAAAATAGTACTTTAAAATGTATTAAAATAAAACAAATTTAAAACATATCCCATTCTGATTGCTGCAGTCGAATTAACCATTTTATATTCTCACATCGAATGTATATTTAGTTAAATTACGATATATCATAACGTTGTTAAAGTTTACTTTATAAGGATAGAATAAAATATTCCTGAACATTTTCATATATGTATAGTTAGAGCAAGCACATTTCTACAATTAATTCAGATGAATTATTTGATTAAACGGTTATAAACACGCAACATGTTGTAAATAAATTTAATTACAGGTATAAAAATCTAAAGTAATGTATAAAAACTAAAAGGTTAAAATACTAATTCAATTATTGAAGAATAAAGCAGAAAATGCAACAATAATCACAAATTATAAATTAAAATAATGAGTGGAATTGTGTATAAATTAATTGGAAATATTTTCATTGATTCCTCTTAATAAGGAATTATTTTATCTGTATATGAAATTATAATACTAATTAATTTCCTAGAAATGATTAAAATGACATATTTACTAATGTAATTATATTTGTTAACTGTAATAAAGTAATAATTATTGATTGTTGATTTTTAGAAATGTGAACTTTGGGCAACAGCATCGAAAAACCTTTAATTGTTTCCTGTATTACGGAATTTTATCAATTGCATTAGGAAATTCTGTGTATAATTGTACTAGCAGAAAGCCCGGCGTTGCTGGGGATAAAGTAACGATAGGGAAAATTAAGGTTGTTACATTACAGCCAATCATACCTGTTTTCACAGAATGCGAAATTCGGTCTCCCTGTTTCCAGACTAATTAGAGAATTTTTAGATGGGTCTAAAAATATGTTCGATATCCAGCAAAAATTCAAAAAACCGCATCTGCGCCTGTAAATCTTGCACGTTGTATTCGATTAACATTTTTATTATTGTCACTTTCATTCTTCACTTCCATTGTCAGCACTTCCTTTGTTACTTAACACTTCCATCGTTGAACTTTTAATTCTGTTTCACTTTCCCGTAAAGGAAATTTCGAAAAATCCCCTCTTAGTGTGCGTTCTCGTGATGTGTACTCTAACTGTGTACCAAATTTCAACTTTCAACTCGTAACCGTTTGTTATTATTATTATCAAACCGTCTCGATTACATATATAGATACAAAGTTAGTGCCGTTGATTTGTAATTTTTCCTCTAACAAACAATGTAACGATTTACAAACGCATGGAGAAACAAACACATTTTAAACTATAGCATACAAAAAGCTATAGAAAAAAAGATTTAAAAACTTTTAACATTATAACTCTAAACATATCATTAAAGGAACCGTGCCCTATTAGGAACCTCTAAACGAGGCCTACGTAATCAACTAAGTCTAGTTACGTAGCCCCGAATTAATTAATAATACACGGCGCCTAACACCTGCCTCTAGTGTATTAAGTTTTATTTATTTGCTTCTTTATTTTCTTTATTTATTCGCAATTTAACTGGAATTATTGTGCTAGGTACGAGTAGTAGTATCTTAAATTAATAGGAAATCATAAGTGTATGACGCAATACGCCCGGAGTAAGCGACACGAGTCGTGTTAAACGTCGTCTTCATTATTGTCGACTAAAACCGTTGTTCAATTAGTAAATAATTCGCCGAAATTTTTAAGCCGCATTCAATTAATTAATTAAAAACTCAAATTTATTTTAGAATTTTAGAAATGTTTATTGTGGTTGTTTGCTGGACCAGAACGACTTTTTATCTTCGACTTGAACCGATGCCAAGAAGATGATAATCTTGCCAATCGAAGGAAAAATATAAAATTTAGTGATTTAATAATATTTCTTCTGTAGGGTTGAGGCGAAAGTTAAATCAAATATTTGTAAAGATAAATTAACAATATTAAAATTTCTGTTCATTCCAGTACATTGCATCTATTCGCATTCGTCTTCTGTTAACAGAAGTATTACCGAAAATTGAAATAAAAAATATTATTCATTGCAAAATTCTGTTTAAAACACGAATAAGGAAAACACTAGTGTCACTAATTAAAATTATATCCAGGAGAAAGAGGAAAGAATCATTCGTGCGAATAAATTAGAAACGTTCTCGTATCAAATTCTGAATATATTTGTTTTTTAAGTAATAAATTTAAAATTAATTAATAGTCTAAAATAAATAAATTATAATTAACAAGTAAACAATCGCATATAATCGCGTAAAGTATGGTTAAGAAAATCGCCAATTTTCTAGCATAATCGAATTCAGTTTCTTTTCTTAAACACTTTAGAAAATGCAGCAACGAGTTGCTTAACTTTCCCGGCAACGTTTGGTGCCGTTATCTGTTACGATATTTTATTATTAAGAATTTTTATAATTTAAAATATAATAAAATGGCAAAAAGCTTAATTTTGAGGGTATGGATGCCATTTTACTGGTTATTACGTCTGACCCTACTGGAGATACGTACGATCTCTTTTATCCTTTCACTTCGTCGACCTTTAATTATTAAAATTTAATAGCATCGATTTCACTAATAAACAAACTTCCCTAAGAAATTACAGAAATTTTCAACAAAAAGCACGGGAGTTATTAAGCTTCAACAGTGCCGTAAGTAGGCAGGTGCAACAGGTGCACCCGCTCAGGGATCACTTGGAAGGGGGGCCAAAATGTATGTATTTGTTTTAATATATAATCTTATATAAGACGCTACAATAAAAATCCGAGAGACTATTTATCTTGCTTTGAAAAAATAATTTGGAATTCAATAGAAGCGCCAACGTTTCTCTAATTAATCTATCTGATCTACGAATTTACGTAGATTTTTAATCACGTTTCAAGAAAGCAATTAATTTCGAATTCCAAAAACTCACCTGAACATTCGTCGGAGCCGATTCAATCAATAATCGATACGATCAATGCGTGACAAAAAAAATAAGTGAAGGAAATGAGTGTTTTCGGACATTTCCTTCACTGACTACAGCTGCAAGAACCGATTTGGCTAAATTTACAATTTAAATTTGTATAAAATAAAAAAATTCTTGAAAAGCTGTGGAACACGCGCGTTTATGTTCAAGTTTTCTTCTGTTATTTACGAATTACAATACTAAATTTCTTTTAATTGTTAGCATTGTTTATGCCACCCACCCACGAACAAATGTACTTTTTACATCTTATACAGATCAACTGTTCGTCCAACAATTTTCATAACTAGGAAATCGTTACGAGAAAATCTTACTTCAACTAATATCACCTGATTTATTAGGTATTTTCTTTGAAAACGAAACCGACCAATATAGGTGTTTTCCATTTCTGCTTGATACGTAAACACAAATGNTGTATCGTTAAAAATTATTTTTTTATTTTGTACAAACAAAATAAATATATTGAAAAATATAAAAACAATAAAAAATTATACTTCAGATGTTAATTTAGTATCAAAAACGTAAAATATTTGAGTAGCCCAAGACATAGCCAAAGATTGAAGCGCCACAGCACTGACGAAAATTTAAATTTGCCGACTGGAATTTTTTCGGATGATTGACGTTTCGGATGATTGACTTTCGGAAAATCGACGCTCTACTGTAATTGTTATATAACACCTACCGCTGAGAATGATGAAATTTGCTGAGAACCAAACGAACTATTTTCAATTTGATCAATTTTCTGGAACGTTTACGATTCTTCTATAATCGAACCAAATGTGCAATAACAAATTCGAATTTAAAACGGTTCGAACATTTTAAAAATCGAAATACGTAAAAATATTTATAACAATGTCTGAAATGTTATTAATTTAATACATGTAAGTACTCGATGAAGACTAAAGCCGTTGTTTTGGTTAAGCCTTAATCCTCCCCCTTCTTCCGCCGGGGATTTTCAAAAAATCCTTTCTTAGTGTGCATTCTCATGGCATACTCTACCACAGCGCAGATAAATAGAAAAAATTGCATCTAAAAGAGTGCAGTAGAAGCCGTTCTTTTTGTTAACCCTTAATTCTCTCTCTCTCTACCGCGGAGGAATTTAGAAAAATCCCTTCTTAGTGTGCGTTTCCATGACGTACCCTAACTGTGTACCAAATTTCACCTGTTTAGGTTAAGCGGTCTGCTCTGGGCGATGATGAATCAGTGAGTGATTGATTTATTCAGTCAGTCAGTCAGGACAAGCAATTTTATATATTTAGATAAACAGGCCTACATTTTAGGTCAAACAGATGCTTTTCTTTCGTACGCGTTTGTTTTACTTTATTTCTATTGTAAAACATACAGACACGACCCGAATTAGTTTATTTGTTAATAATCTGTTGATTTATATCATTTGATCTCTGTTTTCCTTGTTTTACTTCCCTCGCTGTTGTCTACGTAATAAGAGAAAATATGGGAATCGTGTTAAATTTCATCCTACGAGTTTTTTGCAAATGTCCACTTTTTGAGACCTGAATCCAAAAAAGTCAAGCAAAAACAATCCGTGAATATGTATTTATGTTTGTGTGTGTTGGCATTTATTTCGTTTGATATTTCAAATGCAGTAAGTGTTAAACAATTGGCTCGATGGCTTCTATATAAGGGGCATTGGTGCTATTTAATTTTGGTGGTTAAAGGTCGAGATTATGGGATGATAGAAAGGGTTCATATATCTCGAAAGGGGTGAGACTTAATGAAGACTTTATTTATTATTAACATTTACACTCATTTATAAAACTCACCACTATCATGAAAATTAGTTTTTTTTTGGCCATTTTATAGTTATTAAAACTATAAAAAATTTTATAACAAAATCTGATAACTGATGAAGCCACACATTTTAATATTTTGTTTAATAATATAAAAGATTTTTAATGAAAACTCATAACAGCTGGAAAAGATACGCAAGTCACGTTGATAGGTATTTTTACATTTATGAACAGAAAATGGAGTAAAATGAAAAATTGAATTGTTTGCAAATTCAAAGAATATTAACGTTGCTTTATTTATCATTTTTCCTAGAAGAATCGATATTATTTCATTATCTCAAAGATAATAAAAATTGCAATCTTTTACGATTAAATGCCGGAAAGTAAACAAAAGATTTTTTCTACTGTATAAAATTTGTGGAACAATTACTTTATTTATTTAAAGAAGCTAAGTAAGTCTTTAGTGTGAAATTACTACACTCAACATACAAATTTGTTTTTTCCTTAGAAACATAACTAATCCGTAATTCCAGAAATAATAGCACTTAAAATATGTTTTACGGTGAATAAAAATTTCTCGCATTATTTAAAATCTATACATTTTTTCCATCAAAATTTATTAATATTCACGGAGTAAACATCAAGACATTCGAGTAAATATCAAGACATTCGAGTAAATATTTACTTAAAGTAAACTTTCGTTTAATATTTAAAACAAACCTANATATACGAATTACAGTACTAAATTTCTTTCAATTGTTATCATTGTTTATGCCACCCACCCACGAACAAATGTACTTTTTACGTATTATACAGGTCGACTGTAGGTCCAACAATTTTCGTAACTAGAAAATCGTTACGAGAAAATCTTACTTCAACAAACATCACGTGATTTATTAGGTATTTTCTTGGAAAACGAAACCGACCAATATAGGTGTTTTCCATTTCTGCTTGATACGAAAACATAAATGTAGTAACACGCTTCTAACCTTCTGCCTAAAGCGGTTTAAAACCGGAGGTTCGAACACGCGCGTGTGGGACATCATAACCGACAAAAACGTATCACGGGAATTGTTAAAATTACCTAATTACATCGATATGACGTTTATTAAGCATGCTCGATGTCACAATTTGACCCATTTTATGAGCTTTCTTAAGTATTAACAAAATCTATGAAACAGTGTTTTAATTACTTTATTTTTGTTTATGTTCTTAATTATTACGACAGATACTTTGACAAACAAAATGCGTTTCAGAAGATATACGAAGTTATTGTACTCTTATACAAGAGTACAGTAACTTCGTCCAGATAATTGATCAAATTGAAAATAGTTCGATTGATTCTCGGCAATTCTCATCATTTTCGGCGGTAGGTGTTATATAACAATTACTATGGTTGTTGAAATACTTAATATAAATGGGGTTTGCTTGCAAAATCCGTGCGGGCAAAGCCGTGAGTAACAGCTAGCCTCTATATATTTAATTATAAAGGTTGGATTCGAACAGAACAGCACAAATTTTCCAGCACGGATTTTGCAAGCAAACCCCATTTATATTCAGTAGGGTTTCTGAAACGGGATTCCGGGATCCCGGTTGTTTTTTTAACCCGGGAAATATCCCGGGAAATTTTTCTTATCCCGGGAAATCCCGCAAATTTCTTAAAAATTCACTTTTTTTCTTATTTTGTGTTAAGGTTGAGGAGTTTTGCAAATAGAAAGCATAATTAACTCATTCACTGCCAGAATACATTTGTATTTATTAATTTTAAACCTACCTATTAGTTTTTTTAAATTTTTGCTCGTTATAGCATGTCACAAATGGTCAATAATCAATATATAGCTTATTTGTGGCATGACTATAAAAATTCTTTACTTGTCGGAACCTGTAATATCTGGAATAATTGTGCTTACGCTGTCTTGAGTTTTAACCATGCCCAGTAGCTTCAATAAATGCCTGACGCCAGATTGTGCAAATTGGGCAAGGATACAAACGAGTACAAAGTCTGCAAGTATGAAGTTTTTCTTCATAAACCTGATTATTAAAGCCAAATGAATTGCCGAATTATCGAGCTCTAAGCTTGATGCCGCTATTAAAGCAGCCAAGGTAGACAAATCAAGAATACTAGAGAGCGAAAGAAGTACTACAATCTCGAAAACGAACTCGAAATCTTCCAGGCTACAGGTGAAAAAACACATAATATCTGTCTTCTCTTAAATGCATTAAACACTATTCCAATCACATCAATTGAATCGGAAAGGGCATTCTCGGTGGCAAGACTTTTCATTACTAAAATAAGAATTAGAGTGAGTTATCGGAGTATTGACCATCTTTGCTTTTTAAAATCTTATAAAAGTTTGCAATATTTTGTATTATATTTTATTTAAAAAACGAAAATTACCTTCTAAATTAGAAGTTCATTTTTTTAATTTTTAACTCAATTCAAAACATTTTTTTTGTTGTTGTTGTATGCAGTTTCCAGCAAACTTTAATTAATTTTTTTCTATTTGTGAAAATTTCTACGTTATTTAAAGGTAATTTTTATTATAGGCCTATAGACCTAACACAGCATTATTAATATGATTTTGGAGGTTACAAAACTTTAAAATTACTTTAAAAAATGGAAAATAATTATATCATTTGATTTCAAGATATTTTGTATACCCTAAAAATAATTAATTCTATCCCGGGATTTCCCGGGATCCCGGGAAACAGTTCACTTTTATCCCGGATCCCAGGACAAGCAAAATACCGGGAAATGAGAAACCCTAATATTCAGTATTTCAACAACCATAGTAATTGTTATATAACACCTACCACCGAAAATGATGAGAATTGCCGAGAATCAATCGAACTATTTTCAATTTGATCAATTTTCTGGAACGTTTACGATCCTTCTATAATCGAACCAAATATGCAATANTTATTACGACAGATACTTTGACAAACAAAATGCGTTTCAGAAGATATACGAAGTTACTGTACTCTTATACAAGAGTACAGTAACTTCGTCCAGAAAATTGATCAAATTGAAAACAGTTCGATTGATTCTCGGCAATTCTCATCATTTTCGGCGGTAGGTGTTATATAACAATTACTATGGTTGTTGAAATACTGAATATAAATGAGGTTTGCTTGCAAAATCCGTGCGGGCAAAGCCGTGAGTAACAGTTAGTCTCTATATATTTAATTATAAAGGTTGGATTCGAACAGAACAGCACAAATTTTCCCGCACGGATTTTGCAAGCAAACCCCATTTATATTCAGTATTTCAACAACCATAGTAATTGTTATATAATACCTACCGCCGAAAATGATGAGAATTGCCGAGAATCAATCGAACTATTTTCAATTTGATCAATTTTCTGGAACGTTTACGATCCTTCTATAATCGAACCAAATTGGCAATANACCATAGTAATTGTTATATAACACCTACCACCGAAAATGATGAGAATTGCCGAGAATCAATCGAACTATTTTCAATTTGATCAATTTTCTGGAACGTTTACGATCCTTCTATAATCGAACCAAATATGCAATAACAAATTCGAATTTAAAACTGTTCGAACATTTTAAAAATCGAAATACATAAAAATATTTATAACAATGTCTGAAATGTTATTAATTTAATACACCTAAGTACTCGATGAAGACTAAATCCTCTCTCTATCCCGCCCGCGGAGGAATTTCGAAAAATCCCTTCTTAGTGTGCGTTTCCATGTCGTACCCTAACTGTCTACCAAATTTCACCTAATTAGGTTAAGCGGTCTGCTCTGGGCAATGATGAATCAGTGAGTGAGTGAGTCATTCAGTCAGTCAGTCAGGACAAGCAATTTTATATATTTAGATAAACACTACATTTTAGGTCAAACAGATGCTTTTCTTTCGTACGCGTTTGTTCGAATTAGTTTATTTGTTAATAATCTGTTGATTTATATCATTTGATCTCTGTTTTCCTTGTTTTACTTCCCTCGCTGTTGTCTACGTAATAAGAGAAAATATGGGAATCGTGTTAAATTTCATCCTACGAGTTTTTTGCAAATGTCCACTTTTTGAGACCTGAATCCAAAAAAGTCAAGCAAAAACAATCCGTGAATATGTATTTATGTTTGTGTGTGTTGGCATTTATTTCGTTTGATATTTCAAATGCAGTAAGTGTTAAACAATTGGCTCGATGGCTTCTATATAAGGGGCATTGGTGCTATTTAATTTTGGTGGTTAAAGGTCGAGATTATGGGATGATAGAAAGGGTTCATATATCTCGAAAGGGGTGAGACTTAATGAAGACTTTATTTATTATTAACATTTACACTCATTTATAAAACTCACCACTATCATGAAAATTAGTTTTTTTTTGGCCATTTTATAGTTATTAAAACTATAAAAAATTTTATAACAAAATCTGATAACTGATGAAGCCACACATTTTAATATTTTGTTTAATAATATAAAAGATTTTTAATGAAAACTCATAACAGCTGGAAAAGATACGCAAGTCACGTTGATAGGTATTTTTACATTTATGAACAGAAAATGGAGTAAAATGAAAAATTGAATTGTTTGCAAATTCAAAGAATATTAACGTTGCTTTATTTATCATTTTCCCTAGAAGAATCGATATTATTTCATTATCTCAAAGATAATAAAAATTGCAATCTTTTACGATTAAATGCCGGAAAGTAAACAAAAGATTTTTTCTACTGTATAAAATTTGTGGAACAATTACTTTATTTATTTAAAGAAGCTAAGTAAGTCTTTAGTGTGAAATTACTACACTCAACATACAAATTTGTTTTTTCCTTAGAAACATAACTAATCCGTAATTCCAGAAATAATAGCACTTAAAATATGTTTTACGGTGAATAAAAATTTCTCGCATTATTTAAAATCTATACATTTTTTCCATCAAAATTTATTAATATTCACGGAGTAAACATCAAGACATTCGAGTAAATATCAAGACATTCGAGTAAATATTTACTTAAAGTAAACTTTCGTTTAATATTTCAAACAAACCTATCGATTTCTCTAAATTCTGCGTGCAATACGCCAAAAAGGATTTTTTATTAACACGACGTTATCCTTTTCTTCTTCTCAGAAGTTTCTTTCAAACGGTGAGTTAATAAACGAATTTCTAATTTTCGTGTTACACAACTTTCCAAAGATCATAAACTTCACGTGTATGACATAGGGCAAACTTCGCTATTTTTCGCTATAAATAACCTTTCATGTATTAGTGTACAAACTCAGAATTGTCAGAAAGCTTTACAGAATTTGTACGTTAGCAATTGCAGAGCCGACTCACTTTTCTTTGTAGATAGGAGTGTCTTCAACGCAATCGTTCACAATAAACGAATATTGGAAGGTCAAGACCACATCTATAGAAACTCGATTAATCGTAAAGAGCATAATCAGATTTGAATGGAAACCCTTCAAATCATAAGATAATGTTTTACACTATGATAATATCAATTTTGATTTGTGCTTAATTGAGAATTTGAAATTTTGTTTTCTTTTTCTTTCATTATACCAAAGTCTAAATTCCTTCAATTCGAATTATAAAGAAAACACGTGAAAAAATATGGATTGCGCAAGGATTCGGCAAGTCATTCCAGAAAACAACAGGGAAAGTTTCATTTTCAATAAACAATGGAAATTTCTATCGATGTGCATGAAATTCTTAGGTTTGAATTTCGAAAAGAGATTCCCTAGACATCGCCCTCATGCTGGCAGTATCTAAAATATATCCTATTTACTACGTTTTTGAAACAATCCTTCAATCCTCGAAAGGGAAATTACCAGCAGTCGATTGGCTTATATTTCTTTATTTTATGTTCACAATGTCCATTCAAATATTTTCTTTCTATTATTTTAACGCCACCAAACGGACCATCTTATCTAAAATCAATAGCGCAAACAAAATTATTCAACCTGAAACTAACGAAGGACACAATAAACTATTACTACTGAAATGCTGTTTGATATGGGTAACGTGCATGGCATAGTTTTTGGCATTCCATTTCAGCGTAACTAAAGGTCGTTACAAAGAAAACGATATAAACAGATTAGTTTCCAGACATCTGTTTAATTACGAAGACGAAGAATGCTTCTTACATTATCTCACGTTCTTCTGTCTTGTATTCTTCATTGTTATTGAAAATAATTTCTTACTCCTTTTCTTCTCTTCTGCATGCAAAGAAGTTGAAAGTATTTTTAAATTAATTAGGAGAAGCTTGCATATTGAAGATCATTCATCGCACATAATTGCCGAGGCTCAACTGAACTATAGGAAGCTGAAGTGTATTGTAAACGACCTCAATGTCGTTTATTCGCCAATATTACTTTTCTGGACTGTTTTTGTCAGTGGTAATGTCGTATTTCAGATCGGGTATATCCTCAACATCGACAAATCTGACCTGACAATATTCGACATTTTACTGGTTGTTTTCAATTCCGGTGTTCAATTTCTATTATTTTTCGACGTCTGTTGTTCTTCTTCTAACGTCACCAAAGCTGCTAACGATGTCATCGACGACATTTACGAAACGTCTTTGAAGAGCGATGACAAATGGATCGAAGAAAAGACGTTTCGGTTTTCGGTCATCTCTCTACAAAATTTGCCGAAATTTTCTGGCTACAATATGTTTAACATGAACACGAATCTCTTGTTGACTATTGTGAGTGTTATTGTCACTTACACTGTACTTTTAATTCAGTTTTCTTTAAACGTTGCTTCGTAAGTGAATTACGTCCGTGTGTATTTATTACCATTTTATGAAGACTGCAACGTCCTGTAGAGATTTGGGATATATTTCCTCTTTCCTGTTTCGCGAAATCATAATTAAACATTTGTACTTGCAATAAGAAAGAAAAATGTTTTATTGCTTTGTGAAGGATTTATTGGCACTTTAACCTAACTACTTATATTATTATAGTGTAATACATTTCTTAGTTATAATGTAAGGCACCTGTTTAGAATTGAAACTGGATCGTTTATTTGGTAAAAACTAATTTAAAAATTCAATAAAATCTAGCATTCGTTGAAGTGTTGAAGTTTTCCTTTGCCTTTCTTGACAATGGTCTTTTGATACTGGAATCGGTGAGTGCTGGCTGTAACTGAATATTATTACAGAAAAACATTCAATTTGGAAATTATATATTCTCCAAAATACTTAATCTATTTGATCAATTTAACCAATGACAAATTTAACCAAAACCACTTACATTTTTAACTTACTGTACCATTAATATTTCTAAATATATGAAGTTCTTTTATCACATTAAACTGCGTATTGAGACCAATACTAGAAATTTTAAAAATGCATTGGATAAAATGGTTTAAGGAACAATATGTTAATGGAAACTCCACAATATTCTAAATTTCTATTCTTCGCTGCCCTTCCTTATGAATGTTGGTAAAAATAATAAAGTAGCAATCATTGGTTAAATTTCAGTCAACACTCTTTCGGGGATCGAACAATAATTCTTAAAATTGAGAACAGTATACGGAAGCGAACGGATTGATTGAAATGATCTAAATCAACACACTATAAACAAAGACAGAATTTAGGTCGCAGTTTATATTTTGTAGAATAAAGTTAAAACTAAAACAAACGTGCAGGAAAGAGAAACATCTGTTCGACACATAATGTTGAAGTTATATCCTTTATAAACGACGAATGTTTAGGATATCGTAAGGATCTGTCCGTAGCCGTGTTGAAAGCCACGAACCACGTCGTTGTTCCGGCTCACGTTTTTTTTAAATAAATATTCTTTGTTATGTATCATAAATACTAACGAAATCAGTTTTATAATTGGAAGTCTCGTGACAAATTTCATTATTGTTTAAGTTTAGAAACTATTTTCAATGAAAATCAGTGTGTCCTTGGTCAACGTGATCGTTAACTTTCCTGGCAACATTTAAAACTGCACCGGAATTTAATATGATTGATTCCCCTAATACATAAACTTCCCTGCAAAATTTAAAAAATTTTCGACAAAAGTCCAGGCGTTATTAACAAGTCCCGTGACACGTTTTTGTCGGTATGATGTCCGACACGCGCGTGTTCAAACCTCGGGTTTTAAACCGCTTTAGTCAGAAGATTAGAAGCGGGTGGTTAAGTATTTGTGTTTATGTATCAAGCAAAAATGGAAAACACCAATGTCTGTGGGTTTCGTTTTCCAAGAAAATACGTAATAAATCACGTGATGTTAGTTGAAGTAAAATTTTCTCGTAACGATTTCCTAGTTATGAAAATTGTTGGACGAACAGTTGACCTGTATAAGATGTAAAAACTACATTTTTTCGTGGGTGGGTGGCCTAAACAATGCTAACAATTAAAAGAAATTTAGTACTGTAATTCCTATATAACAGGAGAAAACTTAAACATAAACGCGCGTGTTTCACAGCTTTTTAAGAATTTTTGTTTTTATTTTATACAAATTTAAATTGTAAATTCAGTCAAACCGGTTCTGATAGCTGTAGTCAGGGAAGGAAATGTGCGAGAACACGCATTTCCTTCACTTATTTTTTTTGTCACGCATTGATCGTATCGACTACTGAATCGGTTCCGACGAATTTTAAGGTAAGTTTTTGGAATTCCAAATTAAATCCTTTCTCGAGACGTGATTAAAAATCTACGAAAATTCTTAGATTAGATGGATTAATTAGAGAAACGTTGACGCTTCTATTGAATTTCAAATTATTTTCTCAAAGCAGGATAATTAATCTCTCGGTTTTCCATTGTAGCGTCTTATACAAGATTAAAACAAATAGATACATTTTGGCCCCCCTTTCAAGTGAGCCCTGCGAGGATGCACCTGTTGCACCCGCCTAGTTACGGCACTGTTTTAGCTTAATAACTCCCGTGCTTTTTGTTGAAAATTTCTGTAATTTCTTAGGAAAGTTTGTTTATTATTGAGATCGATGCTATTCAATTTTAACGATTAAAGGTCGACGAAGTGAGAAGATAAAAGAGGTCGTGTGTATCTCCTGTAGGGTCAGACGTAATAACGAGTAAAATGGCATCCATACCCTCAAAATTAAGCGTTTTCATTTTATAATATTTAAAAATATAAGAATTTTTAATAATAAAATATCGTAACAGATAACGCTACCAAACGTTGCCGGGAAAGTTAATTATGCAACTCGTTGCTGCATTTTCTAAAGTGTTTAAGAAAAGAAACTGAATTCAATTGTGCTATTATCATATATACACGATTGTTTACTCATTAATTATTATTTATTTTTGACTATTGATAAATTTTAAATTTATTATTTAAGAAACGATATATTCAGAATTTGTTACGAAATCGTTTTTTAGTCTATTCGCACGAATGATTCTTTCCTCTTTCTCTTGGATATAATTTTAATTAGTGACATAACTGTTTTCCTTATTCGTGTTTTAAACAGACATTTGCAATGAATAATTTTTCTAATTAAAATTTTCGATAATACTTCTGTTAACAGAAGACGAATGCGAATAGATGCAATGTACTAGAATGAACAGAAATTTTAATATTGTTACTTTATATTTACAAATATTTGTTTTAACTTTCGCCTCAACCCTACTGAAGAAATTTTATTAAATGACTAAATTTTATATTTTCCCTTCGATTGGCAAGATTATCATCTTCTTGGCATCGGTTCAAGTCAAAGATTGAAAACATCGTTCTGTTCTAGCAAACAATTACAATAAACATTTCTGTCTTCTAGAATTCTAAAATAAATTTGGGTTTTTAATTAATTAACTGAATGCGGCTTAAAAATTTCGGCGAATTATTTACTAATTGAATACCGGTTTTAGTCGACAATAATGAAGAAGACGTTTAACACGACTCGTGTCACTTACTCCGGGTGTATTGCGTCATACACTTAACATTTCCTATTAATTTAAGATACTACTACTCGTACCTAGCACAATAATTCCAGTTAAATTGCGAATAAATAAAGAAAATAAAGAAGCAAATAAATAAAACTTAATACACTAGAGGCAGCTGTTAGGCGCCGTGTCTTATTACTTAATTCGGGGCTACGTAACTGGACTTAGTTGGTTACGTAGGCCTCGTTTAGAGGTTTCTAATAGGGCACGGTTCCTTTAATAATATGTTTAGAGTTATAATGTTAAAAGTTTTTTTTAATTTTTTTTCTATAGCTTTTTGTATGCTATAGTTTAAACTACTCTCTCTTTAACCTTAAATAACCAGTAAAATATTTTAAACAAATGCTACAAATCCCTGCCAATTCAGATGACCCTATGGCATATAAGTTAGCGGCGTTCAGGTCCCTAACAAAAAGAGCATTCACACATAATACAAAATTAGACGATACGTTGGTAGAATTACAACGCATTCAGTACGCAGCATCTCGTCATGGATATGGGCGGAGATTAATCCAGAATCTGGCATGTGCCTATTTGTCGCAATTATATACAGTAGAGCGGCAATTTTAAATTTTCGCTATTGCTGTGGCGCTGCAATCTTTGGCTATGTCTTGGGCTACTCAAATATTTTATGTTTTTATATTAAATTAACTTCTAAAGTATAATTTTTTATTGTTTTTATATTTTTCAATATATTTATTTTGTTTGTACAAAATTAAAAAATAATTTTTAACGATACAATAGTCTTTGTTAGGCTTAACATCAACGAAAATTCAACGCGAAGCGACACGCAACAGAGAAAAATTTTAACATCGGATACGTTAAACTATTTTTTCGCACATAAATCGGTTATCCGAAATATCAGTTATACGAACAACCCCAGTCCCCAATTGATTCGGAAAATCGACTCTCTACTGTAATATTAACAACAACAACGCAAACACCAACAACTCCAACAATCCACAATCTTGGGCTGTAGTTCAATATATCCACCACCTGGACCCTATCTATAAAGAAATTGCGGCAATTAAGAACAAAAAAATTACATATAAGAGACGTAGTACGATTTATAACTTGCTCCGCAACTGCAAAGATCGCATAGACATAAGATTGGCTCCTGGGGTATACTCGGTTCCATTAAGGGACCATAGGTTTCAAAGTGACCTTGTATATATTGGCTCCACGATACGCTCTCTAGATAAGCGTATACGGGAGCATAGGTATGACATTGAACATAACAGGAGCACCACTGCCTTATGTACTTATGCTTCGACTCCGGGCATAACAGCAGACCTGCATAACGCCCAAATAATTAACCTATCAAGCAGAAGAGAACATATACGATCGCTGGAAACTCTCGAAATATACAAAGCTGGGCTGCACAATAACTGTATTAATGCCAAAGATGCTATTAATATTTCTAACGCCTGGAAGTTGTATTATGAACGAGAAGACAATATTTAATCCAGATCTCCACAGTTTTATATGTGGGTGTTAAGAAAAATATATTATTTCATTTGTATAAGCCAAGCTTAGTACGCACGCGCAATGAGAATGTCTATACGCATCGGTTCATACGTTCTAAGAACAATTTAAAAAAAATTTTTCAAGCACAAGGGATATTCGAATCTCGGAACTATCTGCCTGAAGAAGACCTGAAATAACAGTCGAAAACGTTTGTAGCATTTGTTTAAAATATTTTACTGGTTATTTAAGGTTGAAGAGAGAGTAGTGTATATTATACCAGTACCTAATTACGAAAGTGGAGCTATAGTTTAAAATGTGTTTGTTTCTCCATGCGTTTGTAAAGTGTTACATTGTTTGTTGAAGGAAAAATTACAAATCAATGGCATCAACTTTGTATCTAAATATGTAATCGAGACGGTTTGATAATAATAATAACAAACGGTTAGGAGTTAAAAGTAGAAATTTGGTACACAAAGTACGTCACGAGAACGCACACTAACAAGGGATTTTTCGAAATTTTCTTTACGGGGGAGAGATACAGGATTAAAGCTTCAACGATGAAAGTGTTAAGTAACAATAGAAGTGTTAAGAATGAAAGTGACGATAATAAAAATGTTAAGCAAATACAACGTGCAAGATTTTCAGGCGCAGATGCGGTTTTTTTAATTTTTGCGGGATATCGAACATATTTTTAGACCCATCTAAAAATTCTCTAATTAGTCTGGAGACAGAGAAACCGAATTTCGCATTCTGTGAAAACAAGTATGATTGGCTGTAATGTAATAATCTTAATTTTCCCTATCGTTACTTTTTTTAGCAACGCCGGGCTTTCTGCTAGTACAATTATACACAGAATTGCGTAATGCAATTGATAAAATTCCGTAATGCAGGAAACAATTAAAGGTTTTTCGATGCTGTTTCCAAAGTTCACATTTCTAAAAAAAAAGAAACAATAATTATTACCTTATTACAGTTTACAAATATAATTATATCAGTAAATATGTCATTTTAATCATTTCAAGCAAATTAATTAGGATTATAATTTCATATACAGATAAAATAATTCGGTATTAAGAGAAACCAATTAAAATATTTCCAATTATTTTATACACAATTGTACTCATTATTTTAATTTATAATTTGTGATTATTGTTGCATTTTCTGCTTTATTCTTGAATAATTGAATTAGTATTTTAACCTTTTAATTTTTATATTACTTTAGTTTTTTATACCTGTAATTAAATTTATTTAGAACATGTTGCGTGTATATAACAGTTTAATCAAATAATTAATCTGAATTAACTGTAGAAATGTGCTTGGTCTAACTATACATATATGAAAATGTTCAGGAATATTTTCTTCTATCTTTTTAATAGAAATTTTAACAACGTTATGGAATATCGTAATTTAACTAAATATATATTCGATGTGAGAATATAGAATGGTTAATTCGACTGCAGCAATCGGAATGAGATATGTTTTAAATTTGTTTTATTTTAATACATTTTAAAATATTATTTTGTCACAAATAATCATTAAATTTTACTTTGTTGGAGGTAAATAAGGTCACTTCCTTTGCAAGCGATTACAAACATGAGATCTCGACACATCCCACTACGAAACTCACCTCAACATCCGTCACGCGTCGGGAAGCGTGGTGGGATTAACGCATATATTGGAGAGAATTTCTCCATAACAGGTGTTCGCTCGTTTCTAGTTTTTGCTCACCTACAAAAAGATTCCTCTTTTTGTGTCCGAAGCTCCTGCGAAGTTCTCCTACATTCACCAATCCCTCGAGGCATTGTACTATACATTAAGGTAATATACCTGTTATGTAAAGTCTCTCTTTCTTTCTAGATTAAATAGTAAGTTAATTTTAGGAGTATTCATATTTTGTATTCGCTATTATAATTTTGTAATACTTTGGTGTAAATCAAGTTCCATACTAATATTATATCTTCTTTTTGTTAAATAAGTTTTCAGTTTTATTATAAACTTGTTTAGATTAATTTAAGGCCTACCTCCATTGTCGACTCACCTTCAAATTAAATTTTCCCTTCTAAAATTTCGGTTACGATTTTATAATTTCGGCTACTCGGAATAAGATCTTTCGAGATCTGCCCTTGTCAGTGCTGACACCGGTTGAAATAAACAAGTCGCGTTCAATCTGTGTGTGAAAGGGGATAAATCAGGAATCCCCCGTTCTCACACTTAAATGACCGGTTTATTTTGTATTTAAACATAAATTTTATGATGTTTCTCTCTAATGGTCTAATAATGTTTTAAGAAAGATATCAAGGATTGTCTTTATTTTAGAATTCGTGTAATAATCGAATGTAAGGCACACGAAAAATGGAGCGAGACCAAAAACACCACTCGCAAGATATCAAGGATTATCTTGATTTTAGAATTTTTGTAATAATCGAATGTATGGCACACGAAATGTGGAGTGAGACCAAATTCACCACTTGAAAGTCATTCAAATTTCTTGGTGTCGTGCCTCGCGAATTCCTTCCAACTGGTCAAGCTGTCGACAAACAATGTCATTTAAGAATTTTACTTTGTTTGCGTGAAGCACATGCACATGGAAATGCAGAATTACTTTTAAGAAGACAAAAAATTTTCATGAATTAATTCAATCTTTACGTGTTATTAAACCATCCCCGACACTTTATGATCAACTAGCAGGTGGGCCCGGCGTTGCTCGGGCAAAAGTAACGATAACTAAGATAAAGATTATTACGTTACAGTCAACCTTACCCGTTTTCACAGAATGCAAGAATTGGTCCCCTTAGAGAATTTTTAGATGGGTCTAAAAATATGTTCGATTTCCCGCAAAAACGAAAAAACTGCATCTGCGTATCGCATGTCGCTTTCTCTTAACAATTCCATTGTTACGTAAGATTTCCATTGTTGACACTTCCATTGTTACTTAAAACTTTTATTGTTACTTAAAACTTCCATTGTTACTTAACACTTCCATTGTTACTTAGCACTTCCATTGTTACTTAACACTTCCATTGTTACTTAGCACTTCCATTGTTACTTAACACTTCCATTGTTACTTAGCACTTCCATTGTTACTTAACACTTCCATTGTTACTTAGCACTTCCATTGTTACTTAACACTTCCATTGTTACTTAGCACTTCCATTGTTACTTAACACTTCCATTGTTACTTAGCACTTCCATTGTTACTTAACACTTCCATTGTTACTTAGCACTTCCATTGTTACTTAACACTTCCATTGTTACTTAGCACTTCCATTGTTACTTAACACTTCCATTGTTACTTAGCACTTCCATTGTTACTTAACACTTCCATTGTTACTTAGCACTTCCATTGTTACTTAACACTTCCATTGTTACTTAGCACTTCCATTGTTACTTAACACTTCCATTGTTACTTAGCACTTCCATTGTTACTTAACACTTCCATTGTTACTTAGCACTTCCATTGTTACTTAACACTTCCATTGTTACTTAGCACTTCCATTGTTACTTAACACTTCCATTGTTACTTAGCACTTCCATTGTTACTTAACACTTCCATTGTTGATGGAAGTGTTAAGCCTTAATCCTGTCTTTCCCCCCCCCGGGAGGAATTTCGAAAAATCCCTTCTTAGTGTGCGTTTTCGTGACGTGTACCAAATTTCAACTTTCAACTCCTAACCGTTTGGGCTCTGCACTTATTATTATTATCATTATTATCAACCCGTCTCCATTATATTATAGATGGGGTATAGTTAAGAGAATTTTGGTTTTAAGCTGTCTAAATGGTAAACGATTTACGATACGAAACCTCTATATAACATCATTCTTTTAAAATGGAGAAAATGCAATTGTTACTGTTTATGATAAACTTTTGTTTTATCTATTTCGCATTGGTTTATTCAACAGAATATTTGAAAGAATTGATGAAGAAAATATGTCCATATCAAAATTTTACGAACGTCGTGAGGTATTTGTAACGGGAGTAACGGGATCTTTGGGAAAGGCAAGTATTTCTACGTCATAATTTTATACATAGATATTTCAAGTATAACTCATTTCCGCTTTATCTTTGTAATATTTGAAGGTTCTTTTAGAGAAATTGCTAAGGTCCTGCAATAATGAAAAGATTTACGTTTTAATCAGAAGCAAGAAAGGAATGCCAGCGGAAAAGAGGAAGATGGAATTGTTTCGTTCTAAAGTAAGTTAAAATGTAACTGTTCTGGATTTCATTTATTTGATGAAACGTAAACTATTGTTTGGTAGCTTGAAATACTGTATTACATATTTTACTCATTTTCTGTAAGAGTTACAGTTTTATCGAAAATTCAAACGTGCAATTAACATTTATTAAATTTTACCTTGAAGAAATGCGATTTTCACAGAAATAATCGGAAGGACACGTGACAGTTTTTTCGTACAAAGATTTTGTGCAAACTGTAGACACAAGTTACGGCTTATTTATACTTGCTCTTTCTAGAGAACAAACCAGAAAATGAATATATTGGAGCATATTACGCAACAATCAATCAATGTATTTGTATTTCTAATGTAATGAATGTTCGCAGCGCGAGTACGGTCCAACGTGTGAGCAAATTCCTGGAATGCTCAGCCTAGTATTGCACCATGTTTCCTACTCCATAAAGACGAGTAGCATATTCCCTCATTTTAAGTTTAATTACATGTTGAGTATTCACGTTTCCTTTCAATTTCACATGCGGTTTCTAGAGGTTGCAGTTGGATGTATACGTAAACTTTTACGCCATCATAACCATCGAGAGAATGGTTGTTTCGTCACAATACTAAAGTTAGCGTTTATTAGAACGGTATTACAGAGGCAGAAAAGAAGTAAGTTGGAAAAAGAACTGGATGAGTTTATTTCTAACCATCAGTGACATAATCTATATCTATATCTAAATATATAAAATTACTTGTCCTGACTGCTGAATGACTGATTGATCATCGCCCAGAGCAAACCGCTGAACCAGAAAATTGATCAAATTGAAAACAGTTTGTTTGATTCTCGGCAATTCTCATCATTCTCAGTTGTAGGTTTTATGTAACAATTACTATGGTTGTTGAAATACTGAATATAAATGGGGTTCGCTTGCAAAAGTCCTCACGGGCAAAGCTGCAAGTAACAGCTAGTATATATATATATAAATGGACGTGTTTGTCCCTATATTTCACATTTTAGCCGAAACTACACATCGCACATTAATGGTGTTTGTGTGTGGTAGTAGCCCCAAGTCTCCCATCCTGCATTATGGTGGTTGCGTATCGATAGCTATAAGGTTGTGGGAGATCTAGGGGTTGAAAGTGGTTGACTTCGAAAATGTGTAGCAATGGAAGTGTCAACAATGAATGTGTTGAGTAACAAAGCTATGCAAGATTTACAGGCGCACATGCGGTTTTTTTGCGTTTTTGCAGAAAATTGAACATATTTTTAGACTTATGTAAAAATTCTCTAATTAGTCTGGAAACAGGGGACGTAATTCTTGCATTCTGTGAAAACGGGCAAGATTGGCTATAATGTAGTCTTAATAGTCGAATAGTTGAAAATGTTTTGGAATAGTCGAGGACCGTTATGTGAGAGTAGTGGGGATGGTTTTTAGAGGCGTGTGACGCACCAGCTTCAGTTGATTTTTCATAAGTAAAAGTGTACGAATAATAGAAAAAAGTAGAAAGTGAAAACTGAATAGTAAAGTGCGAAAAGTAAAAATATACAAAACAATGCCAAAAAGTAAGAAATAATTTCTGTGGTCTCGAATCATATCGAAACAGAAATAATCAAACAGAAGAGCAACTTGAAAATTATAGGGAAACACATCGAATCAGAGAAAGATTATGTACAGGAAGGTAAACAGTCTTTTATGTAAAAAAAAAACTATATTACATATAAATGTACGAACAGATAAAAACCCAGCGAAGCGGGTACTTGCAGCTAGTTACAAATAAAACTTGTAAGTAAATTCTATACGTCAAACGAAGATCATTCTGAACGATAAAAGAATTTACTGTATTCATTAAATTTTAAATAATAAATCTGTTGGAATGTAATTGTTGTGTAATAAGTATGTCAACGATTAATTATTTCTTCATTTATAAATAGTTTTTTAACTTAATTTTATTAGATGGATGAATTATAATGTGACAATGCCGAAGGGCCTCCCTATACTTCGGCACCACGTGACCGAAGGGTCGACATCGCGTCGGCGAAGATCGCAATGACAAGTTTCGTGGGGACTGACTCCACTGTGTCTTCACGGCTAGACACAGAAACCATTTCGTTCGGGCGTGTGAGCGGTCGCGTGTGTGAGCGAACATAGTCTGGATGGAAGGAGAGACAGCGCACCGGAAGTGACTTACTCAGAGACGCTTTAACGTAACAACGGTTTAATGGGTAACAAGAGGTCATACATTTCGATTTTAAATAGACTGGTTTTTTGATAATATCTATGATTTAATACGATAGATATTAGCTATATTTGATATTACGTTTTTCCCCGATTTGAGAGATAGAGTTTACATAAGTTGCGCGTGGCGATAATTACCTTGTATAAAATCTTGATTTTCTGTAAGTCAGTCGGACACAAAAGAAGACAGTTCTGGACGACAGTTCTTATTTCCACAGTTCTTAGTTAACTAGTTATTAGGCGAGGAGGTATCCAAATATTTTAGCACAGGGAAAACGTGAGTGGTCCGATCGAGGAACTGGTGACGACTGCTTCACTTTGTTGTCTGTTTTTCATGTTGGATTGTTGAAACGGAGATATTAGGTCGAAAGGTGCTGAGAAAGCGTCTTTATTAAGCCTGGGAACAGATGTAAAGCTCCCAGGTGTAAAAGTTGACAGTTATCGAATGAAACTTTGGCTACAATGTGAAATGATATAAACACACGAAAAGTCCGAATTCGGATCCTCACAATAAATACAGTACGCATCTTAGTAATAAATCATTACAAAATATACGCAATAAATTAAAAAAGTTAAAGTTGAAACGACAAATACATTCGTAGAAAAAATTTTGCTGAATTCTATTACTACATTATTTTAGTTTTGTCAAAATTTCGTACGTTTGTTCACAAAACCGACGTCACTTTAATCAAATTGGCGTAAAAGCAATCACGTGTATGACAACGCGAACATAATTAAATCTATACTAATATTATAAAGAGGTAATGTTTGTATGTATGTAAGTTAGTATGCAGCAGGTAATCTCTGAAACTACTCATCCGATTTCAAAAATTCTTTCACCAATATTTAGAATGGAACTTCAGGGTGGACATACGCTGTATATTATTCCGTTAAACATTCATATAAATTAAAAGATATAATCTAGGTTAAGGCTTTTATGTCCAACAGATGGCGCTACGAGTACGACGCCCTAAGTTTGCTTTTCTGTGAGGCATTATGCTTTTCTGTGAAAATGAACTAAAGCAGATCATCTTCTATCTATCTATATAAATAAAAATGTAATGTTCGTTTGTTCCTACCGATTCCTTTGAAATTTTGACACAACGCTGCATTCGAATACGCACGTGTTTTTATATAATATACGTGTCGAAATTCCCCCCACTGAAGGGAGATGGTTAGGATTAAAGCTTATGGTAAAGAACTCTGCTTCTATTTACACTATTTTAGATGTGGGTTTTTGCGTTTTTGATTGCGTTTTAATAGGGTACGTCAACAGAATGTACACTAACAACAAATTTTTCGAAAATTCCCCCCCCCCACGGGGAAGTGTTATAAATTTATAATAGATACATTTTGAGCCACAACAACGCGTGGCTGGGTCTGCTAGTTTTCTTACATTATTTTAACAATAAATTAGCATTTATAACTTTTTTTATAAAACCCATCTTTACTTTCAAAATTAAGCTTTTTATCCATTTTTATAACAGTTACATGTATAAAAAATGCGATAACAGATGGCGGCACCAAAATTTTAAAGGTTTCCGGAAATGTTGAGCAACTCGCTGCTGATTTATTTAATTAATAAATGTCTTCGTGTTGTCAGAATTGAGTACATTTTTACAAAGAATCGAACACAATTACGACAACTCAAATTTGCCCGATTTTTCTACTCGCTTACCTTACCATATACGATCAAATTTGTTATCGAATTTATATGATATATTCATTGTATTTATAAAAGATTTTCGAAAATGTTTTACTGAAAAATCCGGAAATTACGAATAAAGTTGAATGCATCGAAGGGGACCTCACTCGTGAGAACTTGGGAATTTCTTCTCTCCATATGAATTTGATAACGAAGAATGTTTCGGTAGTGTTTCACTTGGCCGCTTCGGTTAAATTCGATGAACCTTTTCGGTAAGTTTTACGCTAATTAAGCACATTGTTTTGTGACTTGTCTATTTATTTTAATTTATTTTGCAGAGACTCGTTCGTCAATAACGTAGAAACGACAAAAAATGTAGTAGAAGTTTGTCGTCGAATGAAAAATTTAGTGGTAAATATTTGGTAATAATTTGATTGCAGCTAAGTTCTTGATGTACACGGCATTGAATTTAGCACTAGAAATTTTTCGTATTGATATTTATAGTTTCATTTTCACCTTTAAATCAAATCCGCCCAAATACTTCGTATGTTTTGCGTTTTGCGCACAATAACACCAAATATTTTTATATGTCTTCGTAATGTTCATCGATGTCGATTACAATCTTTATTAATAATTAAAAATAATTTTGAAAATGCTATATCGTTAGGATAAACATTATTTTCAATACTTATTCCACTTATTGTTCAGAACAAATTTCCTTGGGGATTATTGAATAAATTAAATTTAATTTCAGGCATTCGTACACGCATCTACCGCTTATTCTTTCTGTGACAGAAAGGAAGTGGATGAAAAAATCTATACAATGGCCAGAAGTTTCGAGGAATTTAAGAACATTGCAAAGTACTATATTATGACACTTTAAATGCAATATTTTTTCAATTTAATTTTTTAAGTTTTTCAATACGTTCGTCGTGTTGATATTTTTCTAATTGTAGTGTAGAGAATAATGCTTCGGTAGAAATAACGGAAGAAAATCTTTTGGAAAATCGACCCAATACTTATACTTTAACAAAGGCCATAACAGAAAATTATTTAAATAATTTCTGTAGAGATTTGCCTATAGTAATCGTAAGACCTTCTGCTGTTGGTTGCACTTGGAAAGAACCTTTTTCCGTGAGTATTTCTATTCTACCTCAAATACATTATACGTTTGTGTGTAATTACTACAAATTTGTTTTTTTAGGGATGGAACGATGGCAATAGTGGAACAGATTACGTAGCCGCAATTGTAAGTGTATATAAATATTTCTGGAATTAAAGATATAATTAGTTATTTTTGAACTCTGATATCGAAAATTTATCTGGATATACAGATAAATTCTTGAGAGAACATTTTTATCCGAGTAATACCATTTACAGTACTAATATACAATAGGTCTATTAGTAAATTATTGTATTTCTACGTTCCTTTAATTCTTCTAACGTTCGCTCTTTTCAATTTAACTCTGTCTAATCACACTGACTGAAGAAAAACCACATTTAAGTTTATGAATCAGAAATTATAGTTAGAAGTTAACCAATTACCATTTACTTAATTTGTTATTAAGTGAATGCTTGAGTTAGCTTCTAATTCTAATTTTCTATTTTGAATCTTTATGTTCCGATGGTCTTTTTACAAGTAGAATTAAATTATTATTCCTCTTTAAAAACATATTTAATTTCTAATAAAGATAAATATTGCGGTAAGCATATTTTATTTCATAAAAATTTAATCCGTGTGACACGATTAATGTCAGGTACTCGAAACAGTGTTCGGTTCTACTTTCAGGGATTGAAAGGAATACTTCGAAGCGCGATGTGTGACGAAGCGAAAATTTTTGATTTCGTTCCATCGGATGCAGTGGTTAATTTGATGTTGGCTGCTGCTTGGAGAAAGTCAATAATGCCTCATCAAAGGTAAGGTTTTACGAAAATTTCAATAAATTAAGAAAGGCATCGTCGTTACAAAATTTTCTCATTTTAAGTACTCGCCTATACAAGGAAACATTTAAACATTTGCATTTAAATTTGAGCTATATTAGAAAAGATGTAGCTTAATCAGAGTGTATGTATGAGCTATGGTATCAGCAAATGTATATAAATTGGTAAAAAGTATCCGTTGAACATTAAATTCTCTCATAAACACGCATATTTGGGAAAATTCAGAATAAAATTGAAACGAGAGTGCGAAGTGATAAGCCACGGCAGTACAAATTTTCAGAAATTTAAAAAACAAAAAGTCTATCGAAAAGATCCTTTATAGCGATAAAATCTCATTTTTAATTTAAGTTTAATATATAAAGGTGCATCGTTGTTATGTAGACAAATTATGTCTTGTTAATAGTTGTTACTTTATAAACTTAAATACAAATGCCTGCTACTTCGTTCCTACATCAAATGGTATTTACGTACCAGAACTACATTTATATAAACGAACAAACTTAACAAGTTATGCAGGTAGAATCAATTTATTATGCATAATTTTTTACAAAGTACGAGTGAACAATAATTCAGTGTGAGAGCTTTACTCGCCGTCCCAGTTTTTTCACAACTCCTTGGCCACTTGATCTGATCAGAAAAAGTTTGAATGTCTGACGAATTTTCGCAATGTCGTCAAGTATTTCGCGTTAATGGAAATGTTTGCACAACGCTTCTTCTGTTTCTAGCACTTTCATTATAATATTGAATCACCGCTTTAAATGTATCTGTAACCTGCTTGGCTCTGCCACAAGCAGGTGGTATATTAAAATGTAATGCTTTTTCTATGCGAAAGAATTTTGGGCAAATTTCTCTTAATACAGACGAATAGCATCGAACATTTTGCATTGAAAATTTTTTTTTTCTATAGAGTTATTTTAGAATTAGAATTACGAATTAGAATTTTGAAAATTTAATTCGATACTTCCTACGAATGTTTGATATTTCTTATAAAAATTTTAAAATAATCTCTAGACATATTTTAGAAAAAAATTACTGTTCTCTTTCAGAGAAGACGAAATTGCAGTTTACAATTGCACTACAGGTTCCATAAATCCTTTCACTATGCAACAGTTTTTCAAATATATGAATATTCATTATTGGAAACATCCCTCGGAGAACACATTTTTATATCCAACGAATATACCCAAGAAGAATTATTATTGGAATCGTGTATGCATTATGATGCAACATCAACTTCCTGCAATGCTAGCCGATGTATTACGAGTTGCTATTGGCAGGAAGCCAAAGTATGTTCTTTGAAATGTGCTTATGTATTCTATGGCATGTTAAATGATAATCGCATTGTTTGCAATTTAGGATGATGAAAGTCTACGATAAAGTTCGTAATAAAATAAGCATGATGGAATACTTTTCTACTAGAGATTGGAAGTTTAGTACTAGAAACGTTCAGGAATTGCTGGAAAGGATGTCGACGAAAGATAAACAGGTGGGATGAATTTCATTTAAAGTAGGCAGTATCTTATGAAAAGTACAATTGACTATCTACAAATGATAATGTTGGGGATAAAGAGGGATTTTGGACTCAGCGAAATATTGTGTTACGCGGAGTACCATTGTCTAATGAGATATTAATATTTAAATATGTTTTAAATATTTAAATATGGAAGTTTAAATATGTAACATATGGAAAGGTAATGCGCTAAGTTACGTGACCTGCGTAATCAAACAGTCATCATGTGTTACATTGAGTGTTGAACAAAAGATTGTTTGTTAATTAAACGATGTTTTTTTCATCTTTATTCAATTGGATAAAGATGGAAAAAACGGAATGTTGTGTTCAACACTCAATAAATAGTAAAACACAGTTTCAGAAAACAAATCACACACGTTACATATTTTCCGATTTATTTATTAATAGTATTTAGAAATCGTGGTATTTTCGAAACCGTTCCAGTAATTTTTTGTAATTCGAACACAAATGAATTATTGTATTTATTTAGACATTTGGCAAATCTCATCATTAAATTTTATTCAGAAATCGTTTTTTCAAGTTTTGTAACACCTAACTAATAGTTTAATACTTGTTTTTGATGAAGTGAATTCTCGTTTACATCGTTATTTCTAATAATATCTTTATTAATTTCTTATTAGAGATCCTGTTATACATCTTCCCGAAATCTATAAATAGTTTAAATAAATCCGTATAAATTTCCACTAGTCGATTAATCACAAATATTCATTCTATCGTTGATCTGTCTACAATACATTCAAATAAACTACTTTCTAAACTAGTCGTTCCTTCAACTTCAACATCTCACAAGTGAAAGGCGAAGATGAAAAACAAGATGAGAAGAGTATGTGATAAACTACGCGTCGTCTGGTCTAAAACTTTCTTTCATTCTTCCAAATTACGATCTTATATGAATATCAAATTTTAGGCCGAATGGGCCGAGCGGTCGAAGTGGCAGCCTACCGCTCTGGGGACCCGGAATCGATTCCGGACGATGTTGGAAAGTTCCCAGGAATTGTTCGGAGGATGGTCCTTCCGAATACGTCGGATCCCGTCTCTTATAGCCCAGCCGCTTCATTGTGAGCCTGGCCGAACTCGTAATGGGCTGACTACGAGTCGACAACGTTGGCAATACGATAAACAAATTGTCGAGCCGGCTCTAAAAAAGACTAGCACCATGATGCGGAGAATGGCAAAACAAGAAAGAATGTTTAAAAAAAAAAAAAACAATTCGAGAAATTAGGACGTTCGAGAAGATTTGTTTTNCTTCTTATTCCTTTTTCTATCATTAAAATCATATCATAATCGATTATTGGTTCTAATTTAACTTCTGTTGTTTTTAACATAGCATCCCATGATAATCCAGGTGCTGTGAAATACCATGCTGGATCTAATTTATAAGTTTTCATGCATACATCTCTAAAATTCTCAAAGATGTCTGCTAGTATTAAAACATCTGTTTTCACATATAGATCAGAATATTATCCCATATTTTTAATCTTAAATGCTTCCCATACATTTTGTGCATGTTCATAATCTTTATCTGTTATACCACATTCATTTAATATACTATAGAACTCTTGTTTTGGAGGAAGTTTATCCATTTCACATTTCTCCCATGAATCCATATAGTCATAAGGATATACACCTTTTCTTATAACTAAATCTAATAGGTGATTAGGAAAAAACTTAGATGTTTCTCTGAACTGTTCTTTTTTCAAATTACTAGAGAGTTTATCAATACTACTCGCCATAAATTTAAATGAATCTATAAACCTAAGTTTCATTCTTCTAATTTTCTTACTAATTGACATATATCTCTCCTCATTGTTTGGTATCAAACTAATTGGTTCTGTATCGTACCCAAGTTCCTTAACAAGTAAATGAGCGTCATATCCAGTTAGATTATGAATGAATACTGGTATAAAGTTAGGATTTTTATATTTTAAATTACACTGATTATGAGTAGGTCCTCTATATTTTGATGTCAAATGATCGTGATCTCTAACTTTATCTTTATCATCATATATCTCCCCACCACATATATGACAGATATTAGTATTTTGAAAATGTTCTTCATCTTCTGCAGTCATATTTATTGGTTTAATGTCTTTATATATCTCTTCAATTTCTTCATCTTCATTTTTTAACATCTCTACAAACTTTTTTACTGCATCAGGCCCTCTACATACAACTGGTTCCTTATAATCTCCTTGTACATACTTTGTAATAAGAAAAACTCATTGGTTCATGATGTTGATATTTCATTGTATAAGACTTAGATGGATTTGGTTGACATGTTTCCATTTTCTTAGTTAGACATTCAAAGTCACCATATATCACAAATGGGATCCTCAATGATTTGTTAAAGTTTTTAAAGAAAATATATTCCCCACCCATTTCAATCTTTCCCATCTTTTTTTTCTTTACAATCAATATCATGATTTGTTAATTGTTTTGCTGAATTGTAGTATGTTAGACATCTTTCGCATATATATATCTTTCCATTATGATTCGTTAATTGAGAACTTATTAACCTAGCTAGATACTTTATTAAACAGTAATGTGATATTTTCTTTATTTTTTAAATATAATAGATTTACATGCTTATTTAGTTTATTTTTTGTTATTCTTAGAGGATATATTTCATACTGCTCATTAAAAGAATAAACATTCACTGATATATTCAATATTTTTTCACATTTACTTATATCTTGTAAAGAGATAGGTGATTCGATTCCATTGAGTGCTTCTTTAATTAACTTGATATTATAATTACTAACTCGACCAGGATTATGATTGTTTCTACCTACTGGATGTAAATATGCAGCGATACAATAAGCAAAACATTCTTGATCTTCATTCTTAATATTCAATACAGCTTTCTTGTCTTTGATTTCTTTTGGTAATTCAATGTAGGATGATCCTCTAAATGGAACATATTTATTAATTCTTAGCTCTAAATTATATATTTCTATTAAAGTCCATCCAGATCCTTTTGCTTCAAATTCATCCATCTCTCTTATTAGTTTATCAATCACTTTATCATAAAAAGCATTCAAATTTGTTGTTTTTGGAATAATCTCATTCTCAGTTTTAAATGAAAAGCCCTTGTTCTCATTTCCTTTCTGATACTCACAGAAAAATATGAAATTTACTTTCAAGTCCATTTTTTTCAGTATTTCTGCTATCTTTTCAATAACTATATCTCTAACATCATCTACAAAATCTTCTGGTATGGTAAGATTAAGTATGTTATCAATTGCATACATTTCTAATCTTGATTTGTATGCTGTCTCAATTTTTCGGATAGCTCTGTTCCTATACAATGCATTCTTATGTTCTCTCTCTTTAATATGAAGATCCTCATGGGTTGGTTTATAGTAATGATTACAGATATCACATTTTATTTGCTTTTCTCTTTCTTTTCTCGGTTTTGAAACAATATCTTCATGAAAGTTAAATATTTTACTATTTTATTATTTTTTTTATTATTTATTTAGTACAAGGAAAACCCTGTATGTACGGGCTATTATAACTAAAATTACAAACTGTAAAAAATAACAATACAAAAGAAAATTAATACAACAATATAGCGCGTGACAATTAGACTGAAAAGAAAAAATAAAAGATAACACAAGGTTAACATCATCCAAAACAATAATATTTATATTCTTATAAATAAAATGTGTGAAAAAGACAAATGAGAAAATGGCAGCGAATGGTCGGCTTTTTTTTTTGATTGTTTTTCTCTTTTTGAGTTAACCCTAACATTTATAAAATCGTTTTGGTTTTGGAAGAAAATGATAAATAAAAGTGAATAAAAATTATTCGAATTTCAGCCTTCTTAAATCCTGGCCCTCACATGAGCTAAATTTTTTAGCTTAGTAAATGGATGAGAAGACAAAGAAAGCATTACTTACTTTAGCTAAGCAGAACAGAGCACTAAGAAAGAAGAATGAAGAACAATTAATTGGTAAAGCAAAATATGAAGAAAGTCTTTCAGAGTTTCATAAGCCAGTTACAGAGAAATTAGAGGTTCCTATTCAAGATGTAAGACAAGATTTAAAAGCTATTGAAGATGCTATTCATAATATAACAATTCCTTCTACTATTGATTCATCATTTCCTCAACAAATAATATAAGTTAAAAAATGTAAGATTGAAAAGAGAATTCCAAAAGAAATCCAGAAAAGGTAAAATGAATTGAGGCATCTCTGAAATTTTGATAACCTTTTGATCCAAGAACATCAATTGATATTAACCCTAAGAGACACCATAATATACTTGGCATTAAATAAACTGTAGATAAAATAGTTTTTTGACTTTAGTTGTAAAAACAAAAGATAATTTTGAGAAAAGAAGGAATTTGTACATACACTAAAGAGGAGTTAAAAATATGAAAACTACTAAAATGGGACTGATTTTAGAGATTAAACAGTATTACTACCATTAATGCACCCACACCAATTGATGGTGCACGTGTGATTACAAAGAAAATGAACATTATGATTGTCCAAACCTCATTTCCTCTGCATTTTAAAAAGGCTAATTGTAATGCAAATGGTGTTCTTTTAATGGTTTATTATATTCTATGTGCTCACATTTACTTTTAAATGTTTTAGATCAATTAATGTATTAATTTTAATGGTTATTTTTTCATCCTCAGCAAGCTTGCATTATTTTTTTTTTCTAACATCGTATTGTTCAGTATTATAATTCTTTGATTTTTTTTCTTCAAACTGAAATGCACTCTTCTTTAAGGAATCTGCATAAAAGTTATGAAGGAGGCTGCAAAATTAATCACTTCCAAGCAGTCTTACCCTATGATTATAAATTACCCTTATTTCACAGCCAATGAATTCTAATCTCCCTAATTTTTTCCAGGTAATATGAGCAGAATTCCACCAAAAAGACAAAAGTTAAACAATAATAAATCGGATATGGTAAGTCCAATGAATGATCTTGTTAATTAATTTTGCATATGTGTAACTGTACTTTTCTTTCACAGAGTCCAATGGAACCTGTTTTTGAACCAAATAATTTGAATGTAACTGAAAATAATTCACAGTGTCAAGCAAATGCTCTACTATTGGCGCAAATCAATCATGATGGTCCACCTCCAAACACATTGGAGATGACGAACTTTGACTGGTATTCAAACACATCTGATAGCCAGAATACATCTACAAGTTCACAAGAAAACTCTCAGGATTCATCTCTCAACATTTTTGATAATTTACTTCAGAACCCCAAGCCTGATAATATATCTGGCAGCAGCAATTTGTCGTCATCTTGTCACAGTGAAAAGGTATGTTATAATTAATAACAACTGATCTTTTGTGTGGGAAAAGTTTCACTAATACGGTAATAGCTGTGTTGCTGTATAGTAATCATAATCTTTTTTTTTTCTTCACAGCGATTTGTCGACTTGAGTAATTCAGATTATGAAGGAATGCAGAACTGCTTTGATTTTATTGATAAGAGCTTGATTGCCTGGTACTTTTTTCATGATCCAGACAGTCGACTGTTGGCTACTGCTCCAGCTCGATTTGGGAAAACATCAATCCTAAAAATGCTTCACAAGTTCTTTTCAATTCAAATGACCAGATCTGGTGTTACTTGGATTGCCTTCAAGAATGTGAAACAGGAAGATGGAAGACTTGTTGAAGACCCAAACTGCATGTCAGAGATCTTCAGCACTTTCAAGACAAAGAAGATTTTCACAATGTGCCATTGCTCCACTGTGCCTGTGGAAGTCGTCTGCAATCTATGCAAACAGTGGTTTTACCATCACTGTCAACAATACCCTGTTATCTATATAGATTTTGGGACTGTTAGCAGTGTATCTTTGAGAGATGTTATTGCAAGTTTGAATGATGTAATCAGAGATGCATTTAAGCAGCATCCATATTTGATAAAAAAAATTAAAAGAAAAACTGTGTGGTCAAGTACGGGAAAGAAGGAAATGGGCAGTCATGATGTCAGTGTGTTTCTGAAATACTATGATGATGTTCAGCATAGGAACTTTTGGCGGAGCGCAAACACAACTGTAGAAGATAGAAAGAGGTACCTGGTGAATGGTCTGCCATTGCTAGCAGAATATTTAAGTCTGCATTTCAAAATTGAGCAATCTGGAAAAGGTGTTATTCTATTTGTTGATGAGTTCGATGCCCCCATATCCGAGTTAATCTTTCAAAAGGGAGAGAAGCAGAAGCTATATCAAAACATCATCAAAATTTCTGGTTTTCTTCGTCTTTGGACACGCAGTCTACTTAAGGAGTGCCAGTTTGTGAAAAAAGTGCTGGTGACCAGTTGTGTTGCCATAGTAGGCACTTTATCACTCGGTGCAAATAATATTCAGTTTAGACTTTTCTTGGACTCCCACTATTTCTCTGAGGCATTTGGATTTACAGAGGATGAAGTGAAAACTCTTGTTGATAGCTACTTGAGAGAAGAAGTTATTTCCTTGTCAAGAGATGACATTCTGAGAAACATAGATCAATGGTATAATGGATATCCAATCATTAAGAACAACAAAAAGATCTTTAGCATCTACTCCATTTTGTCTTACTTACGAAGTGGTCAGTTACGTGCGTATTGGAAGGATAAAGTTGGTTCGAGTTGCTTAGATGCTCCTCTTGCTGAAGATGTATTTCACGAAAAAGTCTTCCAACTTCTTGGCAATAACAAACGAACAGTGTCAATTGATGTGCTTGAGAGTGTGGAGCCTGCACACATATGCACTTTGAATGAGCTAGTTAATAACCCTGTACCTGAAACTATGGACCCAGAAAACATTGATTTGTACTTACAATTTTTAACTGAATGTGGTTTCTTTACTGTGACCAATAGGACAGACATGAACGTTAGTATAAGAATTCCAAATTGTGAGATCAATCGTCGACTTAGACAGAAGGTGCTTTCAGGAATGATTAAGAAGAGACCCTATGAGTTTGATTCGTCCAAAGTTTCTGCACTTATTACAAGCCTACAATCTCTTGAGACCATCAATGTGACGTGGAGAAACAACAAAGCACTGTGCATTGCAGTTGCAGAAAGTGTTGCAAACTTGTACTCCAATGTGGAGAAACCCAGCAACCAATTCAAGATACAAGCTGACCTATATTTTCTCATAAGGAGATCAGGCAAGTTTTCAAAAACTGATGCTGAACTTGCAGTTGACACTGGCAACTCACCCAGAATTGATATATATTTTATCACAAATGGCACAGCAGTGGTGGTGGAAGTTAACCACTTCAACACTGAAACCAATGTGGATTCTGCTCTTGAGAGAATCTTGAATAGAGGATATCACAGGATCTGCGAAGAGAGATTCCATAGTGACATTACGGGCAATAAAATTCTTCTGGGTATATATTTAGCTGCTGATGGAAAGGTCTCTGTTGGTTGCTTGGTAAACATTGATGGAACAAAAAGTAGAGAAGCTATAATGAGTGGACGAGTATGTGTGGACAGTGACAGAAACACCCTGTACCCTCTTGATAGGCAGGTCTGCAAGTCTCATAATGACACCCGCTTTTCTGCTTGACTATTCGGGAAAGAAAAGTGCCAAAGAAAGGTGATTTTTGTAAAAATGTTTTGTCTCCTTCGCATTTTTTTAATGTTTTATGACCATTGAGAAATAACATTCTTGTGGAGAAACCAATATTTTTTTTAGTCTTTCATATGAAATTTAAAATGCTCGGTTTTGAGAATTGTTTTATTCAATTTTTAAGCTCTGGTTTTTTTAGTGCTTTACAAAAAAAATTAAAAATAGCTTCGTATCTTGTCAGCAAATCTGCTAATATTTTAATCACAAAATTCTACAATTGAGAGGTGAGTTTTTCTCAGTTTTTGTGTGATTACACCGGAGGTGCTAGACCCAAAGGGTCGTTTTTGAAGTATCTGGGCATGGTTTTGATATGGTTTAGGTGATTTTTCTTTGTCCCACATGAACTATGGTTAGTATTGCAGCAGTGAAAAAATAGTAATTTCACAGCAAAAGTAGAGTTTTAGAGCACTTTTATGTTACAAAACATTGTATTTTCTGATGATTTTATTCGTTTTTTTTTAAGATATGTGCACTATAGAAATTATATGGTTATTTTTATCTAAAAAGTAGTGATAGGGAGATCAATTTTTTTTCTTTGTGAAAATCTGACTATCATATGAGAATTTTTATATTTCTTTCGTCATTATTTCTGTTATTTCTCCCGTTCTCACCCCGTTGTCCAAGGAATAGACTCCGAATAATGAACTGCGTAATTCGTCCGTCAAGAAGGTCATCCCTAGGATGAAGTCGTCCGAGGCGACCGCGGAAGAACTCCCCTCTCCCCGGGACATTTGTTTATTTTTGCTAATTGGTCACACCGCAGACACCTTGTAAAAGAGTAGTCTCCTGCAGGTGTCCGGTTGACGGAGACGGATGGGTGTTCCTGTATTGAGAGTAGACAAGAGGTCACCTACAAGGGTCACCCGTACGGTGAGAACATTACCAAAAATGGTCAGTCATCTCCCCAGGTGATGACGAATTTAACATTAATTGGTCAAGCGATGTCTTCATTGTCGTCACCCATGACGGGGGAGACTGTCATAAATCGGGAGAAGTGACATATTACGTCAACGGAGTCCCTGAGATTTCCCACGCTAAAAAAGTATAAAAGGGGAATGATCGGAGGTCTCGAGGTGATCATCGGAGGAAGAAGACTACAAGCGTCTATTCTGGAAGGACTTCAAGGTTTCTGATCGCCGACCTAAAGAGGTAAATACTTAGATTGTTTTTACTTCTCTCTCTCTCGGTATACTCGGGACTTAGAAATTATTGTCTCTCGACTTACTTGGGACTTAGAAATTATTTGTTCGGTTCCTTTAGCTAGGACTTAGTCATATTTTGTGTCGAGGACCTTTGACGATTCCACTTACGGGATAGACGGACATGGTTGTCCGATATTGTCGTGACTCGGAATTTATTATAATTATTGCTTACATATTGTTTAGAATTAATGTGTAATTTTAATGTATTTGTATTTATTTTTAAGTTTATATTAAATATGTTATTCCTAATTTAATGACTCTTGTTAAGTACTACCGACATCTCATCACGACTTCATTATGCCTCCCACTCCTTTAGCCCTCCTATAGCCATTTCCTGACAGCTAAGCCGGTAAGTGGGGAGAAGCTCTCTGTTTCAGCCCCCTCGGTTAGCACATTTATTTTTCTCATTTTAGTAGTTTCATTGACAGGACGCTTATCGTCATTGAGGTACATGTGTGTCGATTTATCTTCCGACAAGGCACCGGTCAGAAGTAACTATTGTTGCACTACTGGTAATAACTGGCCGTTGAAACAAAACTGTTCTTATTCTATAAAATTTTGGCAAAAGTCATTTAAAACACCAACTACACCAAAGGCAAGCAGTTGCAAACTGCAAAGGGAAAGTCTTTAAGAGATCTGTTCTTATTTAACAGAATTTTCTGATTTGGGTAGTTGGTATATAAATGCACAAAAACTTTTATTATTACTTATCAGAGATATTTTCTCATGGTAAAAAAGGCAAATTTTATCGGTTATTGAAGAGTAAAAATTTAATGTTTGTGGCAAATAGTCATGGAGATAGTATCCGTGCCTGAAATTTGGTGTCTTCGAGCTAATAGCGAGGTTGAGGCTGACTTTTTCAATGCGAAAATGTGTACGTTGAACATTCGGCACCACCTTCCCGTAAGCCTAGAAGTTTGACAATGGTGTTTGGAATGTCTGTGGCGCCAAATGTTCGTACATGTTTTTGTGTTGAAAACGTCAGCCTCAACCTTACTATTGACTTTTGGAAGACCCAAGTGTGTACTCACACCTTTGTGATGATTGCTACTATCAAACTGCTTTTTGTACAGATTGCTTTTTCAAGAGTTCTTATATTTGGCATTTTTTCACCATTGCTTCTAGTTACCACTGTTAATTTTGTTTTAAACTTTGAGGAAGATTTTCAATAAAAACAAATTTTGAGAAGTTGGATGAATATTTTGATGATTTTGTATGCTCTTAATTATATATTAGTAATTTATTAAAATAACTTTAGAGAAAATTTTCAAATGTCTTTTTTAAAAAATTTTTAGGTCATCGAGAAAAGTAGCAAACCTCATATCAGAGTCGAGATATCGCGAGGACAAAAATTGTTTGTGCCTGAAGAAATTTCAGCCATGGTTTTAACTAAAACGAAAGAGACGGCAGAAGCATATTTAGGGGAAAAAATTACCAATGCTGTTGTGACAGTACCAGCTTATTTTAACGATGCCCAATGCCAGGCAACAAAAGATACTATTGTAATTGCTGGACTGAACGTGATGAGAATTATTAATGAGCCGACTGCTGCTGCTATTGCTTATGGGTTGGATAAGAAAGAAGGCAAAAAAAATATTCTGGTATTTGATTTAGGAGGTGGTACATTTGATGTTTCTTTGTTGGCAATTGATAATGGAGTATTTGAAGTAATTTCAACAAATGGATATACTGATTTGGGTAAGAATTTTTTATTGATTTTTTTTTTGCATGTATAAAATGTACAAATAATTGAATACATGTATCTGTTATCAAATTTTATTTTGGTAAATCAAATTATTTCATTTACTAGCTGTTACCCACGACTTCGCACGTGCAGATTTTGCAAGCAAATCCCATTTATATTCAATATTTCAATAACCATAGTAATTGTTATATCACCTGCTACTGAGAATCAAACGAACTGTTTTCAATTTGATCAATTTTCTGGAACGTTTACAATCGTTCTATAATCGAACCAATATGCAATAACAAATTCGAATTTAAAATGTTTCGAACATTTGGTTAAAAAATCGAAATATATAAAAATATTTATAACAATGTCTGAAATGTTATCAATTTAATACGCCTAAGTACTTGATAAAGACTAAACATAGTTAAAAACAAAAAATTGCATCTAAAATAGTACAGTAGAAGCCGTTCTTTGGGTTAAGCCTTAATCCTTTCCCTCTCCCCCCAGCAGGGAAATTTTGAAAAATCTCTTCTTAGTGTGTTTTTCATGACATACACTGTGTACAAAATTTCACCTCTAGGTTCAGAGGTTTGCTCTGGTCAATGATGAATAAGTCAGTCAGGACAAGTAATATATATTTAGATTTCTATGCAGAGTATTTTATGGAATTTTTTCCATTCACATAATTTTATAATCATATCTGAATTATATTGGTAGCAATTTTATTTTTAATAAACTTCAATATTTATGTTAATTATAAATTCAATGAAAATTCATAGAAAATTATTACAGTAGAGCGTCATTTATCCGAATCAATTGGGGACTGGGGTTGTTCGGATAACCAGTTATGTACAAAAAAATATATTAACCTATCCCGTGTTGAAATTTTTCTCCATTGCGTGTCGCTACATGTTGAATTTTTGTCGATGTTAAGCCGAATGAAAACTTTTTAAAATAATAATCGTGGCTATTGTATCATTAAAAATTTTTTTATTTTGTACAAACAAAATAAATATATTGAAAAATATAAAAACAAAAAAAAATATACTTTAGAAGTTGATCTAGTATCAAAAACGTTCGATTCAGCACGACACAGTCCTCAGAAAAACACCATACAAAAGTGCCAGTGCTGCCAGCTAAAACACACACACACCAACAAAAAATATTGGAGTAGCCCAAGATATAGGCAAAGATTGCAGCACCACAGCACTAGCGAAAATTTAAATTTGCCGACTGGAATGCTTTCTAATAAACGACACTCTACTGCATTAGGTTTTTTATGTATGTATATATGGAACTATATTAGTTTAATTCAATATTTCAGTATTTATAGTATTAGCACCAAAACTAAATTTCAGTAATTGCTATTATTAATTTCATTATAATATCAGACTATATTAAATTTTAATGTCTGTTTGCAATTTATGTGCAGGAGGTGAAGATTTTGATCAGAGAGTAATGGAGCATTTTATTAAGTTGTACAAAAAGAAGACTGGAAAAGATATCAGAAATGATAATCGTTCTGTTCAGAAAATTCGTCGTGAAGTAGAAAATGCCAAGAGAACTTTGTCGAGTGCTCATCGGGATCGTACTTAAATTGAATCAATGTATGAGGGTGAAGATTTCGGTGAAACTCTCACAAAAGCTAAATTTGAAGAATTAAATATGGTAAGAAGTTTTTAAAATCAAAAACTTTTCATTATTAAATAATTTTAAAAAAGTTGGTGTTTTTTAACATTAAAATCTTAATGTAGAAGACGTGGTTGCTGTATCTTCAAATTGTGTGTGTAGTGTCTTTGTAATCCAAACAATAATTTGGTAGACGATCGAACAGCAATGGTTAGAAAACGTTACGTTTTATTTAAAATATTTCTAGTTCAGATGCATTTCGGGTTGGCTTGTATTCCCAACCCCTCTTCAGTGCTGTTAAAATTACAAAAAATAAGGTGAGTTTCACGACATTGGTGAGTAGGACTTAACAAAAACGCGAGGTGATAACAAAATGCTTACATGTTATATAATGATACATCATAGACTTATTTGACAATCATACTACTATGTAATAAAAATATTATTTCCTATAATATGAAAAAAATGGTAAAAGGGAAGAGACTGTTTAACACATCATTTATATGCAAAAACGTATAACAAAGATTATTAATTTCAAAATATCTATAAACACTTACATTTTTAGTTAAAATGTATTATTTCCGATACAAATGGAACAGAGTACAAGTTGACAACTGGTGTTATCCGGTGTTCACCGAGTAACAGTATACCGGCATTCCACACATTCTGTACAAGGGGGTGTGCTTTAAACAATTTTTAATGCGTGGAGGTGCTCTCTATTAGTTTATACCATTGGGGGTCTATTGACATGCCTTCTGAAATATTAATTAAGTTATCTTTAGGGTGTTTTTTGATTTCTATGTGTTCTTTAAATTTCCTTTTATATGGGTCTTTTTCCAAATGTAACACTTTATAATTGCCAATATAATTGCCAAATTAATAAAAACAATATGTCTTTTGTGTGGTAGTACAAGGAGGAAGTGTTATGTTTTAGGCGGATGGCAGCATCATGTTCTTTAATTCTTGTTTCTAGTGGCCGGCCTGTTTCGCCGATGTAAGTTTTCGGATTTTGACAGTTGCATTCAAGTTTGTAAACAGTTCTCACAGTTTTAAGGACGTTTAGTTTGTTGTTATGTTGTTTATTAATGTCATAATGGATACTATGAGATATTTTGTTGGTCAAAGATGGCGCCAAACTGATAGTCTTTTTTAGGATCTTATTACAGCACTCGAAAAGGTTTTTTATGTATGGGAAACTTCCTCCTGGTACTACCACACAAAAGACTTTATTAATTTGGCAATTATCAAAACCCGAAATGCATCTGAACTAGAAATATTTAAAATAAAACGTAACGTTTTCTAACCATTGCTGTTCGATCGTCTACCAAATTATTGTTTGGATTACAAAGATGCTACACACACAATTAAAATCTTCATTTTTATTTAGGACTTGTTCCGTTCAACCTTGAAACCAATACAGAAAGTTTTAGAAGATGGTGATCTACAGAAAAAGGATATTATCATAAAAACATACCAATAAACTTCTATCAGTTGGATTAAGTTATAAATCTACTCACGATTCACATAATGGGTGAGGGCGGCCAAATATCTAGCAAGCAGGCAGGCAGCTAGCTAACAGCCCAGAACCGGTCCTGGATAGAATCATTGGAAGCGTTATACGATATTGTGTAGCTTCCACCAGCAGTTGGTGATCTGTAAAGTGCATGCATGAATGCATATAATCTGGCTGCTTGGAAGCTGTCCCATATTCAACAATACAGCACTTCCATTCTGCCACTGATATTGGAATATACAATAGCAATCTTATAGTTTTTTCACATACTTTGATTTAATTAAAATTAATATTTTATTATTATTATGTTAAATACATATTGCATGATTATTTTCATATTTTATATTTTAGAAAATACAAGGGAAGCAGCAGGCCACTGATCAAATCAAAAATTCAAAAAGAATGATGCCACATAAAAGATGAATATGAACGTATTCTCCGAGGAGAGCCATGCTCCACAAGGAAAAGAACAGATATCTGTTTTGAAGAGACTTCAAAACATAAGTAATGATTGTGAAAGTTGGCCAACCCTATTGGACTACTACTGTGCAATTGCCCATAATCTTTATAATATGCTTTTTCATGTGTTGATTTTTTCTTCTCTATTATTTAAAATTTACAGCATTATGATTACGACCCAAAGAGGGCCACTTAAGCAGCCAGAAATGTTCATTCAAACTGTGGTTTTGGAGATAGTATCTCTGTCTTGTAATGAGGCTGCAAATTTGAGCAACTTGTACCTCTATGTGTATAATTGGGAAATAAACAGGAATATTGAGATGAATGGAACAAATTTTTTCTATGTGGATATGCAAGAGAATGCATTTCTGACTAGAATACAGAAAACTTTCACAGGCTCTTCCAAATTAAAATAAAGTTTGATGAAAAAATTACAAACCTGATAATTTTGTTTACATTTTACTTGGTTTAGATGTTTGACAATGACAAAAATTGTGCATTTATTTAGGGAATCATGATTAAGAGCAATCGAACATAACTCAAGCAGTTTTTAGAGGAGTTTTCGTGGTGATGTCGGTTCCCTCAATCTCCACTTTTTCGTATATCCAGCGTCTGCCATTCCGGCACTCGTGGCCGCACTTTGGAGATTCGCACTTGGGACAGGGATAGTGACAACCGGGGCACTCTTCGTCCAGACAATCACACAGGTCCTTTTTGCTCTGGACGTGCACGCCCTTCTCGTCATAATGGTTGAGCGACCTGACGCTGAAAGAGGCCGGCATCAGTATATTCATTCCAATTCACACAATAAATAAATAATTAAATAATAATACTTGTCTTTGTATATTTTCCTGTTCATTTTTCTGGCTTCCCTGTTACTGGTTTCGGGATTCCAGTTTTCCATAAATTTTCCATTGGTCTCCGACAACCTTCTTAGTTGCCTCTGAGGGGCATCATCCTTAAAAAGAAAAGAAAGAGTTAATTGAGATGAACATTTTTATTTTTACTAAATTACTTTTTCATGTCTAAAATAATCATCATCATTATTTGCATGGGAGAAACTACTTAATACACTTTTAAGATAACAGTGTGTTCTTAATGGGTATTGTTGCCCAAGAGTTACACAAAGGTGCAACAAATCAAACTGCCGATGCTGTGCAATCGATATTTATTTAAAAGTTGCAATAGATTTCTTGCAAGAAAACATACTTATTGTTGATTGTCAAATGAAATTTGTGATTATTCTCAATGCATTTGTCAAATTGGTCAAAAGCACTCAATCGACAAAAACAAAATGGCACTTTCCTCTCCAAATAACTTGATTTCTTCTCTCAAAGCTATGTTTTTTCCACACGCAACACACTTAATATAAACTACAGTAGATCCTCCAGTTTTACAACCAGCACCAATTTTCTATTATCATACAAAATGACACATTTATGCATCCCTTTTACTATTTTGTATTAAACAATTCGAGCATCGTTTAGAGACCACCGAGCATCGTTTAGAGACCACCGAGCATCGTTTTGACCACCGAATCCGTGAGAAATCGGCTTGATTTGAGACAGTAAAAGCGGGGAGTCTGCAGGAATTAGGAATCGCGCAGCACAACAATTCTTCGATATTAAAAATTAATCATCCAATTTATAATAAGAAAGATTAACTGGAAAGTTATTACATTAAAAATGCCCTTCAGCTACAATTCGACTGAAGCATAAAAATGACCGATTTGGAGAATAGAGTAATAAAAACTCACTTTGACGGTAATTCTCATCACAGAGCCTAAACTTTGAATCGTTTCTAGCAGGAAAATAAGATAAAAACTATCAAATTTCGACGTTGTGCAGTTTATTGCACATAACGTGATAACTTACTTACACTTTATGCAAATTAATGCCGTCACTAAAGTTTAATTACGTCACTTGTAATACTTCCAAAATTCAAAAAAGCATTTAAATTTTTGCTTAAGTTTGGGATTAATCTCGTAATTCCTAAAACGGAAAAGGTAAACATCGATAGATACAAATACACGTGACTTACGTAGCAAAGCAACGTGGACTAAAACGTGTCGTTTTCAAAACAGCGCCGACACTAAGCGCCCCCTGGAATTTTTCTCTAAGCGAAAAAAAAAATTACACGAGCTCGGCCAAATGGAATAAAATAACAAATTTAATACAATATATACACCTAACGTATTTAAATTATTACTAAAAATACACAGTCACGACAATATGGTTCACTCTCATACGCTATCACTTTTCTTATATTTATGTATAAAGACGAATACCGTGTGACTTTATAAAACTGACGTGTCGATCCGCTCTTAAAGATCACGTGTCTTCCGGTATGGTCAATCTGAAAATTTAGTAGCTTTAGTGGTCTGACACTTGGAACTTCCGGGAGAAGCCGTCACGTCCTTGAATTCTCGGGTTTTTATTAATTTTTATCCTCGATCCACGTTCCGATTGGCGGTTTTTCCTCGTTCTCGCTTTCTAAGAAGTCGATCACTCGTTGCTAACTTGTAAGCGTAACGAGATATCGGCTTAGATTGCGGGAGAGGTGAAAATCCACGTTTAATTCGATACCCTAACCGGAGATGGTCGATCTTAGGACCTATATTCTTCTATTGTTTATAAATTCGCGTCGCGTTTTCATACAAAAAAATTATTTTAACGCGACTTTGAAGATCGATCTCGCAATCATCCAGACTTTAACACCCATATATTGGGCAAGAACGGATCTCTCACCTAGACATCTCTCACCTCGAACGTTAGGTATCATGCACACATCGATTTGACTAACTGCGTACAAGAGTTCATCGGAGAAAAGATGACCAGCCAGAATCTCCATATCAGAGAAAGAAAGAATGAGGGTTCGGACCTGTCCATAGCCTCACACAATTTTCAAAAATTGTAGACTTATAGAGGACTCTCTTGCTAACAGGAGCAAGACACTACTCATTTGAGGTTGAGAGCATATATTTCAAATTAAATAAAAAATATGATTAAAAATTGTAGCCCGGCATTGTGACCGTGCCACAATAAATCATTGCTCGTTACTGTTGTTATTTTTTAATTTCGTTTTATATGCTTTAAACGTCAGCAATAATAATAGTAACAATATCAATGCTGTGGTAAAATAGTAAAGTTACACACACAAAAAAAAGACAAAACTAAACTAAAATTCCAATGGTTTGAACTGTATCGTCTAGTTGCAATACCTAGCGTCTTATCTATCGCCGCTCAAAGATACGAAACTCCGAAGACTTATGACCCCGGATGGTGCCGAAAAGTGAAGTCGTGGTGATACTGCATTACAGCAGCAGCAGAAACAAAGAAACAATTAAATTAAAATGTCGCGTGCCATAAGCATTTTGGAAATTTTTCTATATCGTTCCTTCTAAAATACCAAAACTTCAACAATGGCGTAAGCTTAAGTGTAACTTCACCTCAAACTGAGCTGACTGTTATATCATTTGGTAGAACTGTAGGTTCCTGTCATTCTCAATTTTGTATTAGGAATTATTCGTCTATGGTTGAACATTTTAATGTGAGAAACGTGTCAAAATACAGTATACGATGTTTGTTTTGTGTTCTTGGAGCCATAAAATGTGTATATGCATATTTTGTTGCTCCAGAAATGTTTCTAGCAATTTCAATTTCCTTATTCATTGTTCAATGATTTCTCCATTGCAACAATACCAAACTGTACACTGGCAATTCAGTGCAGTTGGCATTACGATTACGGCAGAAGTCGTGCCAGTAAGCACCCAATATTCGTTAGACTTACTGGGAGATGTACAAGATGCCGGGTCCAATTTGAAAGAAACTGGTACTAGAACATGTAGCCAGGATGGAATTCTTGATGACGTGGCTGAAGGGTGTGGGAAACCTATAATAATGTGAACTATCCTCATCTGATCCTACGGGACAAAAGGAAGACAACAGCATGATGTATGGGAGCCGTTCCATAGGTGCTTAACCATGGTAAATTATAATAGTACCTGTGTTCATATTTCTGACTTACTGATTCAGAAGTATTGGCACCTCCTGTGATCTACAAAAATGAGCTTGCTGTGGAGAATGTCATCAAGTCCTCCTGCTGCAATGGGAGTGCCACAAAATCAGGACTGTCAGCTTATTTGCAGAGTACCACTGGGCAAAGGAGATACTTGTTCTTCCTTTTCACTGTGTGATAATGGCTCTTTGCAATTGTCTATGGCTTGTCAATAATGACTGCTTTGGGGATAAGGACATTGAAATAAAAAATGAGAATGCAAGAGAACCAGTTACAGGACAATCTCAGTGGCATAGCTAGAGGGGGCAGTCTGTCCCAGGCAGCACTTTTTTAACAACAGTAAAATTATAAACTATTCAGAGAGTTAACGATAACACAAATTATATGACTGTCATTGAAAAATGTTGTCTAAATAGGTTTGATGTGTATTATGTATTTCCCAAAGACAGGGTGGTAATTGACAGACCACTCCAGGTGGCTCAAACTGTAGCTATGCCACTGAACAACCCTGAGTATAAGCCCTAAGCAACATGAAATGCAGACAATGTTCAGGATAAAGCCCTGAAAACGAAGCAGAAAGCACTGGCTTCATTTGATGTTCACAAGAAAACAAGCTGAAAGTGACAAAAGTCCATTTGTGATTGATGACAGATTACTAGGTGCTTCTGGGTAGGTGAGCATATGGAACAAGTAGAATGCCATCCACTGCCACACATTGGAACATTTTGTACATCACCATCTACAGTGTCACAGTATGACAATGACCTGCTGCACTAGCAAAGTCACATTAAATGGTTTGGTGGGCTTCCAGGCACTGCATATAGACATTGCTATATTTGAGTGAACATACAAGATCATAAGCTGCAAAGTTACACAATATGTGACCCAAAGGATCTGTTTATTGAACAGTCACTGCAGCTTGTCATAAATGAGTTCCACATTGCATTACAGTATAAGATTTCTGGAAAAGAATTAAGGCCTCCGGTCAATCCTGAACACTAACCAGAAAGGTTATAAATGAGTTCATCTCCGGATGCATCCTCAACATCTAGGGTCAAAGGACAACAGCAGTAGCCAAAACAAAAACAAGACCACCCACTTGTATACAATCTACTTAACAATCAGTGAAGTGAATAAGTTTGTTTGGGTTAGCATTGAAATATCATTGGGATAGATTTAGACAATAAAAAGGAGTAAAAACGTAAGTAAATGAGTGAAGTTTTCTCTGGAATTTGGCAGTGAAAGTCAATCTTGATAAATAAGACCTTTAAAATACTTGTAATATATCAATCAATCAAAATATTTAATTCTTTCGAAGAAAGAAGGGAAGCCCAGACAAATTCTAGGAATATTAGAGTCAACAGTGAAAGGAAATTACACATTTTGTTAAATTAAGATATATCTTATTCACAGCACAAGTAATTTTATGTAAAAGAGAAGGTGCAATCATTGACCAGATGGGCAATCCATAATCAATGCAAGATTGAAAATTAGCATAAAATATGGTTTGCAATGATATTTTATTAAAAACGGGCTTACAAAATTTCCATAAAATTCCACGTCTGACAGCCAGGGATTTAACTAGTTTAATCAATTATCAATACCAATATGATTTTTGAAAGTAAGTTTGGTATCGAAAACTATGCCTAAATCACTAAGTTACGTAATTAACTGGATAAGAATTTATGTAAATAATAGGTAATGGAAAATTACAAATCAAAGCGTAACATATAATCACTGTTTTTTCTGTATTAATTTTCAGGTTTGCAGATTTAAACATATTTATTAATTACTAAATAGATATCAAACTGTAAGATAGATGGATCAGAACAGATTAGTTTTAGATCATCAGCATAAGCTATAATATGAGATTTAAGATTGTAAAAAAGTTCATTTAAATATAGTGTAAGAAAAGGCCCCTAAAAATAGATTTTATTTGGATACCATACAAAGGAACAAAATCAAAGAAAGTATAATCACCTATTTTGATTTTATAAGTTCTTAATAAGAAAAGGGCCTACCAGTGGCCAAGTGGTCTTCGTACCCTGAACACTGGGAGTTCGGTTGTGGGTTTGCGCCTCGCTCGGACAGGCTGGCCACGTGGATTTTTCCAGGTTTTCTCCATGTCTGTAACTCCTAAATAGGGGCCAGTTTCCCTTAAAAGACCTCCCAAAAGGCATCCCCCCTAGGCAGATTGCCCAAGTGTTGCATTGCCATAAATTAACAAACAATAAGAAATAATTGTTGAACCAAGAATGAATTGCAGGATCAATATCATATTCATGAAATATATTAAGGAGGATATTAGGTAATACAGAATAAAATGCAATGATTATATCAATATATACAATGTAACATGGTTGTTTATTTTCAAAATCATTAATTATATAAGACAAAGTTTGTAATAGATTTATTGTTGTTGAATAATGGCAAATGCCACAATGTTGAAAAGGAAGATGTTTATTAGATAAAGGAGAGTAAATTCTACAGTGTACACAGATTTCAAAAAGCTTTAACATTGCAGGGAAAAGCGTGATGGGTTGAACAGTGTTTTTATCCTTTTTTGGAATTGGAATAATTGTTGTTGATATCCATTGATTGGAAACATAACTAGATCGAACGTAATGAGAAAAAAGTTTGAAAAGTATAACAGCAGAAATAAATTGAACAGATTTATAAAATGCAGCTGGAATATAATCTGGACTGAAATTAGATGTATTAAGAAAATTAATAGCATACAAGACTTTGAAAATGAGAAGGAAAAAAAAAAAAACACACACATTTATGAAGAAAGAGTAAGTGGTTTCTAGTATAATATCACAGAGTTTCTGTTTAAGATTAAGATAAATATATATACTTGATTATCATGAAACATAAAAGTCTTATTAGGAGTATTCCTAGAGAACTTGGGATCAGAGGCAAAAGAACCGACTATTCTATTAAAATAATTAAAAAAAAGACAACGAACATTCCTTACGATATTGCTTTTGTATAACTCGATGTAAGTATAAGTCTCTTGAATTGCCAGATTTTTTCACTTGCACCGTTGTTTTCTAAGAATATTATGCCATTTTTAAGACGAACAGAAAACCATTTATATAAAGAAACATCAATTTTTTGTAATCTTAAATACTTTTCAATGGTCAAACTTAAATTATTATAGGTGAGATTGGTAATAACATAGACTGGGTCAAATGAGAAGATTCTAAGAATGACCAATCCATGGAGCATAAATATCTAGATGCAGACTTAACACTATTGAGGCTCCAGAGGCCTCAATAGTGTTAAGTCTAAGTCCAATTGACTATTTAGTATGAGTATTAAGTCCAATATCTTTTATTACTTAATAGTAAATATAGTTTGCCATTATTTATTGTTAATTATAAATAGTGTTGTCCAAGGCTGGATTATAGAGAAAACAGAAAAAAGATGGAAACTATTGTACATATGAGATAGCATTGGTTTCTTTAATTTTGATATCTTCGGAGTTATTTAAACCTTTTAAATGTAACTTTTATGTATGTTTTGTTTTTATTATCTTTATGAAATAACACCAACTGAAGAGGGACTCCAAATGAGTCCAAGATGCATTTTGGGTGTATTTAAATCTAAAAAGTACAGTACATAACATTGTATAAACCTTTATTCTATTGTAAATTTAGATAGATATAAAATTGCATTGATAAATCTTCTATTACACTGTTTATTCCAGTTGAAAATTACATATATTTATACAAAACTAGAATAAGTAAATTAATAAATCGGATATTGTGTATACCAGAGTATTTAATGAAAGTTATTGTACAGTCCGACTGACCCAGGAAGGAACTCCCCTTAAGCAATGGACTAGTTTATCGACAATTAGCAGGTGTAAAGGTGCATCATGTGACTGGTCAGCATAGTTTAACAGAAAATGATATTCACTGAGCTAAAACTATCTTATTTCAAAGATTTGATACCAGAAAATTAATATTTAAACATCCATAGTAAGGGTACCCTTAACTGTGGACAGTTACTTTTGATAAGTGTGTATTCTGTATTGGAATATTTTCTCTAATCGCTAATGACTTTTAAGAATAAAATGGCTAATAGTACAGTACCTAACGACTTAAGTTAATTGGTAAAACGGGACCTTGGAATATTGACATCCTGTTGTCTAAAAGCTATACTAATAAAATCCAGAACCAGTTGCGTAACTTTCCCGGCAAAAAGTTATTGTTAATTATTATAAAACAGTAAAAAGATTAATTTTGAGATAGAGATGAAGTTATAAATGCTAATAATGAGTAAAATCTTCATTAAGATCGAGGCCACTCGAGATACCACACGAAATCCTCCTATATCTCCCCACTCCCTCGACCTTTAAACCACAGAAATTTAACTAGCATCGATCCCCTAATACACAAACCTCTGCAGAATTTCAGAAACATTCGACAAAAGATACAGCAGTTATTAAGCTTCAAAGTGAGTGAACAAAATCCACCCCCTCGCAAACTAATATATAGAAAAATTCCCGAATTTCTTTTGCATTTTTCGACGTCGTTTCAAGGTTCCCGGATCAAAAAACGTAAAAATCTTGGGGTTGGAGGTCATATTTGACCGTTGTCATACTTTCCCTCTGATAATTGAATGTATCCAAGTGACCGCACGTCACGTGATTCGGACCACGTGGCTGTGGCACAAGTCATAGACGTAGCGTTTTTGTCGTTTTTTACGCATTAATTAATTCTATCCTCGCCTAAATACATTCATAACATTATTAATTAAAAAATACCAAGCAATCCCGTAATACTCTGTTTTTAGGGAGAGTAAAGGGGTTAAGAGAATATAAATTTCTATTGTTTCGAATATTCCTTTCCTTTTTGCCCCGGGTGCAAATTGGTGCACTGGTAAATATAAATAGTAGCGAGGACTAGTTAACCAAATTGCGCTATCCTACTCTTGTGTGTGGTTGTCTTATTGCCGCAATTCTATTATTTTACGACGAGTGGCGAACATTTTACTTTTGGGCACAAATAAGTATCCCGGGCAGGGAAAACGTGTGAAGCTAAGACATAGAGACAGGAACAAATATTTGCAAGACTATGGACCGATTCAATTAGGCACTCCGGGCGGAAAAATCTACAACATAGTAGTGGGATAAGGTGCGGACAGATTCAGGTAAGCTCTACTGTTTAGTACAAAACGTTGGCATCCGGCCGCTTTGGGTAACGAAACTTACCCCTTTACTCTCCCTAAAAACAGATTATTAACGGGATTGCTTGGTATTTTTTAATTAATAATGTTATGAATGTATTTAGGCGAGGATAGAATTAATTAATGCGTAAAAAACGACAAAAACGCTACTTCTATGACTTGTGCCACAGCCACGTGGTCCGAATCACGTGACGTGCGGTCACTTGGATACATTCAATTATCAGAGGGTTAAAGTTAGACAGTGAAAGTGATTAATCCGGCAATTATTCATACTCGCCAGTTAGTATTGGTAAATATGATAAATCGTACTTAATTTACTGGGCATTATGCATAATTGCCAGTCTTAATCCAACCAATAGGAGTTTACCGGTATGTTTTTATGATAGTTCTGTATAGTTGACAGGAGTTATATCAAATATTTTTATGAATTTTTTTAAATTTACTCTGCTCTCCCATCTTGTATTACTTACGGATTTCAATGTTAAACTAGTGATATTACCATTTAGTATGTCGTGTCTATAAGGGGATGCAGAAGAAAACGTGTACAATTCTTGTACAATGTTAAAAGATTAACTGTTACTTTGGCAGCATCATTTACAACTAAATGTAATAAATGAGATGCACGAGGTACAAAAAAAGCCCTAGAATTTATATTCCTTAAATTAACGATTTGTGTGTCTGTTGTCATAAAAATGTGTCTTTCCACTTCTTTCCCAAGAATACAAATATTCAAGAACAAAGTAACCGGTTTCGACTTATTTCTACTTAAGAAATAGTTAAATAATTAAGCGATTAGGGAATTGGGGACATAAATAAAACACTGATGAGAGCCTAAATTCTACTTAAACAAAAGCTTAACCGAACCAATCTCTATCCGAGTACAGTGGGGACTGATTTCTTGGGAATATTAGATGTAATAAAGAGAGAAATTTTTCCAGTTCAACGAGAGTGACCGAGACGTTGTAAATTTTGGAAATTTCCGTGGACATCTGGTCCTAAAACGAATTAGTTAGAAAACAAACGACGGACAATCAAGTTTAACACATGTAGATTTTTACAGATTTTTTAAAATTTACAACAATCCTGTCGCATCCTTTGACGTATACTAGTGATGCGACAAAAGAGGCATTTGACATTGACCAGTATCGGCACCCTGGGGATTTGGCAGCCCTCGTGCATGCTAACACTTCACACCTACCATGACCGTCTCTAATTCCATCCATTAGCCACTGGTAGGGAGTTATTTGACTAAGTGGATTGTTTTAAGATTTAAAAAGTAAAGAATATTTTGTACCAGGTATGTATCTAACATAGACCTTAGACCATCACTGAGGCGCAATTAACTGACTGCCCCTTGAAGTCGGCTTTTTTCAGAAACACAGCTTCCCTATCATTAAATGTCACGGCACGCCAGTGATATTTTGAAATCATAAGATTAATTTGGATTACTTAATTTGAAATCCAAGATATAAATTAGACTAATTTGTATGTACCTTAAATGTTGTTCAGTCATATTTTTCACGTACCTGAGAGATAATAAAATTTTACAAGGTAGAAATCCTCAAGGTATAAATCTTCGGTAAGAATCAAATATTTACGAAGGAATAATAGAAGAAAAGATATTTCTAAAAAAATATATACTCTTAACCTCAAATTAGTAATGTCTTGCCCCTATACATCATAGCAATAGTAGTCGAGCCGGTCATATATCTAAGAAGACCTTTCGGGGTGGGGAATTTTTAAATTGAAACATGTCTTCCGGTTTGCATTACAAGTTTGTATATATCAGGGTCAACTGCTCCTAAGGTTTTTATATCTGGTCTTGACTTTTATCTAACTCCGTTGTCGAGATTAAGGAACGACAGGATGGGCTTCGATTAAGATATGAAATTTAGCATGATGGCTTGTAGGTGTGAGGCCGGGACAACACACCCGACGGGAACCGCCTGTCGAGCTAAAATCAATATATCGGTGACTTATTACGTAAATAGGACCGGTGTGACCAAGGAACGGGGTGCGAGATGATATAATTGTCGCATTCCAAATCTAATTGACAAATCTGCGATCGTCAATCGTGAGAACGATAGAGGGATCGACTGCCGAGGTAACTTTGGACGGTCACCTTACAAAGTTCAAATCGGGACCTGCTGACACTCCTGTAGAGGGGGTGGTGGCTGGGACAGCTGCGTCTTCTCCGGGACAGAAAAATAGACATTAGGAAAAATTTACGGGTCCGTCATCTGGGAAAGGGCTTACCCCGACTCCGGAGGGGAACGGCAAGGATGGGGATGTTCGGCATCACGAATCTCGCACGTGACAACAGACCAGGGACCAATAGAACTGCAGGGGACCAGCATTCGGACCAACCAAAATCTCGGGATTTCGGGAAGAAAAAGGTTATAAAAGCCCGAAATCCCAAGGATACGGGGAGGTTGGGAGCGAACAGTCTTGCGGATCAACAGGATTGTCCGAGTGAGGGCGAACACATGAAACGGGACCGATAGAGGAACAAGGGGACCGAACTTCCCACGACAAACCTCTCCATCCGACGGGGTGCTACGAGGGATTCTGCCTACTGACGGAATTGGATTCATTGGAATCGTGCACAACGTGAGCCCAGCTGCCACTTCCTCCTCCACGGGGATCGTCTCCCGAGCGACTAACGAAATTTGGAAGGATCCTCCATCGAGTGGGTACAACTTCTCTAAAGTTGGACAGTGTAATCCACCTATCTGTAAGCATGTTTTTACCAAATAAACGTGTTAATTGTGGATTTACGGTCTCTCTGCGTCCAGCAAACCACTACCCCCATACGGAAAAGGCTTTCTCGCGTCATCCTGACAGATCGCGGGCAAAACGAGTGTTATAACCTTTAACTGAAAGGTCAACCCCACAAGGGTGTCTATCTTGGGCAACCATACCTAAAACCCCACACAGTCTATATGAGGAGCATTGATGCTATTACATTTTGGTTTATAATTAAAGGTAGACAGGATGGAGATATAGGAATCATGTGTCATATCCTCAGTGTGGTCGGACTTAATGACTATTTTACTCGTTATTAGCATTCACAATTTTTTATAAAACTCGTCTCTACCCTCAAAATTAAGCTTTTTGTCATTTTAAATAGTACAGTAAAACCTGTTAAAGATGTTCTCGCCTGAGATGTTAGAATGTGTATGGGAGCACGATTTAGTTCAACCATTCTGAAGCCTAACAACTCCTGCATTAAACCATCCGACTCTGATTTAAAAACCACAGAAATTATTAGGCTTCGAACCGGGTGAACAAACTCGTGCCTCACATACAGTAACATCTATACATACAGAAAAAACCCAAATCTTTTGCATATCTCGACAGTTCAAGGCAGTGCCGTAACTAGCCATTCCTGTGCCCTGTGCAAGAACTTGCATTTAGGCCCCTTAATTAATTAGGTTTGGGAAAATAATGAAAAAAAACATGTGCATTTTGGGACCCTCTTCCAAATGGGCCCTGTGTGAGTGCACCTGTTGCACCTGCCTAGTTACGGCACTGGTTCAAGGTGTCCTGAGTCCAAAAATGTACAAATTTAGGAGAGGGTCAATTTTGACCGATCGCTACACTGTCTCTGTTATATAACAGCCGGGAAAGTAAAAATTATCAAATACCTATTTATATATTGACTGTGCCATTACTTAGACGAGTCTCTTAGCTTTGGAATAAGTTTTTTATGTTCTATCTTTATTAGAAGTAGATTTATTGAATCTTTTATTCTCAAGTCAGAATTCCCGGGCCTATTTTGCTAACAAGTCCACCCCAGGTAGGAGTTGGTAAATTTTTACATGATTCCATAGCCGTTATAAACTTTCGTTTTATTGCAGTTTCGGTTTCGTTTTGCGTCGTATTTATAGAGGATGAGCCACGAATAACTTGCAGGAGAGCGATGCTGGGAAGTCCAGGGGCATATTAAATTCTTCTCATTTGTATTATTAATTAATTACTCTTTAATCAGTTTTCACTTATTCAACCATCAACACTAAATCCTGGCACTAACCAATTAACTGATGCATTCCTCTTTTCTTGCATAATAAACCCCAGCTCCCATCATATACAGCATTAATTTCTCACCTTTGCTCGCCTATGGACAGTTGCTTGTGACCCTGTATTAATTCATTGATTTTGATTGTTATTTTTCTTCAAAAAATACTTATTTTAATGTGTTTCTTGTCCAAATCGAGAGATGATGTAGACTCTACCGTTCCATTCTAATTTTATTTATTAAGTTCCTGAGAACAAAAATTTCTAGTATTGTTTTGAATATTTCTCCTCTGATTCTCTCTCTGATTTGTTCTTTGAGTCAGATGTAAATTAGTGGCTGCTACAGAATGGGCTGTATTGTATTGTCCCATTTGGCAGTTACCAAACTGATCTGTGAGCCACCAATGTACAGTACATATGTCCAAGAATGACAAAATGTGTAATTTTGCCTGTATAAAACCTGCTGCACCAATGGTAAGTCATTTGTCCATTGTGAAGTTTATGTCAGGTATCAGCTACTATTTGGAGTATTGCCAATGCATATTGGATCAAGAAGCTGTGTACTCCAAATTTCAGGGCAGACATTTAGGGCAAAATGCACTTTGTGTCTTCTATGTTGTGTGCATCATGGAGCATGCTCTTCCCAATATGACTTCAATGTGTTCCATTCCAGGAAAACAGTGCCTAGTTGGCCTATGATATATGCCAAATAAGTTATGGTTTCATTNATACAGTCGACCCCCCTATAAGATCATTGATTTTTCCGTTTTATCTGAATTACATGTTGTACGAGTCACTTAGATTTTACAAATATGTGAGCCATTCACAGTCCGGCACACGTATTTGTAAAATCTAAGTGACTCGTACAACATGTAATTCAGATAAAACGGAAAAATCAATGATCTTATAGGGGGGTCGACTGTATAACATTTCCTTATGTTAAATAAACAATAACAATATCAGCAATGCCGTTCACATCAAGAGAATAAAGTTGAATGTATTTCGATAAATCATTATAGGCAAAGTATTATATATATTAGAGAAAAATTCAATCTTGAATATTGTACAATGTAGTATTGCTTATAGTCAAAATGTAATTATAAAAAAAATGCTTGGAAATCAAACAAAAGTAAAATACAACCCCCAATCTACAATTTTTCACAAGTAACATCTACATATAATTTCTACTTTATTGCAGCACAAATTCAGGCACATTATCTAGAATTTGTGATCCAACAGTGCTTTTGAGCCTTCTGACAAGGCTCAGAAGCACTACTGGACCATGAACATTCTAAGAGTTCCAAAAGCAAGAACTCTAAGAAAGTAAAACACACAAGAAATAGCATGAACAGTGAATCAAGGTTATGGGGAATCCTGGTAAATTTTCAACTGTCAGTTCCCAGAAATTTTTTAAGCTTCCAAGACTTATAATAATATTTTATATAGATCTACAAGTTTTGCAACTAACAGCTATTGTCATTCTTAATGAACTAAAATTTTCACATAAACAGCCGTGTATGCAAAATAGACCCTAAGGAGCTTTTGGGAAGATTTGACTATAACATTTTTTTCACAAAATATTCTTAATAAATCAGTAAAAACAGTTCAGTATTTCATTCATAATATACTTTTCAAAAAGTTTAATATTTTTTGTAGTCAGTTATGTTTTTGTTCCATTAAATATGAAATTTAATAATATGTATGTAATAATAGGCAAAAATCATTTATGTTTTTTACTTCATTTACATTAAAAGAAACGTGCTCATACTGATCCATTAAATTCATAACAATAAATATTTCAATAAATTTGTTGAATTTTACTGACAGGCACTGACGTTATTCAAAGATGAACATAACAGCTAGAGCATGTAGAAATATTGCAGGAATAGTTTTTTTTATAATTTATTTTAGAATTCATTATTATGTTAAAAAAATATTTAATCAATTTTTTTGTAATTGTTTTGAAAATTCTAAACAAAGTAGAATTTTATATTTGTGGTTTGTGGAATTGCCCACTCGTTCAAATATTTCCTGACGATTTATTGATTCCCAGTGCTGCTATTTCCATCCTTTTATCCCTGTGACAAAAAGATGTTTGTGACAATTTTAAGCTACATATAGAGAGTAGATATATTGGTTTACAGATATTTTTATAAATAAAAGTAAATAATTCCCAAATCTCAATACTTTTTGAGAAATACTCTATGGCACTTCCCATTCTTGGGAAATCCAAAATCAGGAAATTTCAGAAACTCTAGTCGCCAGATCTGATAATGCCGTGGGCTCGTGGCGTTGAATTTTTTGTGCTACTTTTTTGCCAATTCTAGTTCGGTTTGACCATCTGGCATAATTGCATTCTAATTTTGTCAATGTTATAATTCTAAAGACTTGTTTTGAATGGAACAAATATTAATAACAGTAAAATTAAATTTAATAAATTTTCACTGCTCTGCAGGTGATTGTCCATACACAGACAACAGTCAGAATCTGATTTGGTTACATTTTACGGCCAAATGTCCTTCCTACTCCAATTCCTGAATTTGAACTTGCGATTAACCAGAACTATTAAGCTGCACTGGGAGTATAGAATTTTCACAAGAATTTTAAGTATGACAAAAATGCTTATACTGACAGAAATTTATAGCCCAATCACATTGTTTGCTTATTGTTTAGGTTATTATATTGCCTTCATCTTTCAACTATTGAAAGCTATTTGAATCATGTTTTCATATTGTTATCAGAGATAGTGACATAACAAGGATTGAATGAGCTTGTGTGAAAGCAGCTATCTCTATGGGTTTTAATTTAATATGACTTCCATATAATGTTTGAGTGCATTAATCTTATGTGAACTCCATTGGCTTGTCGGCCATTGTCCACCACACGTTCTAAACTCCAAACCATTATATACAATGCAAACTTTTCTCTTTTCATGTTTACAGTATTGCTGATACTATGTTTAACTCTCATTCTGTACAGTACAATAAACAAAATCATTAAACAATAAATTTATCTCCATCAGTTACGATCAATACATTTTTTTTCCATAATAAAAAACTTAAAATTGAAAAATTTAATTTCTCAAAAAGAGATTTGAAAATTATAATACTGTAATATAGTTTTTAAACAGTACATGAATTTTACAAATAAATAAATGAATAAATTTGTGAATTATGTTATCATACATAAATTATATGAGTTAAGAATATGTTATTTCATATCATAACTACTGTATACAGAATTAAGCCGAACTTCCTGAACAAATTCAATACAAACAGCTTTTTTTGAGGAAAATACTTTTTACTAACGTTTTCACTACAGAAAAACTGTTTAAATTAAATAATTATTTAACAGAAAATGTAAAAATGATGAAATATTTTTAAACTAGTAAATGTATTATTAAAATAGAATTTCTAATAGTTTACAAAAAACTTTTAGAAACAGAAATCAAAAACAGAATAAATTTTATTGATAGAAAAAAAACTTTTATTAAATATAAAATAACAATACACAGTAAATATTTAGTTTTTTTATATTAATACATCAGGAAATATCCAAAGACAAGTGATTTTCATCCCCCAAGTAATGAAAAATTAGAAAATTTTTTCATTTTAAGACAGTTCCATAATTTTGATAAACAGGAAAAACAAATATAAAAACTATTTTCAAGGTCTCTGATGTTCATTTTCAATCCACAAACATTTAATATGAAAATTAACAACTTAAACATTAAAATTTAAACAAATTTTAATGTTTAAAGTACAATTAAAATTTGTTTTTTCAGGTCAATCCACAACAAAACTTTGAACACTCAAAAAGATTTTCTAATGTATTTAATGTAAATTATTAATTTTAAATGATTTCAAATCATTGTGTAAATAGTTTTATCTAATATTTGAAGTTTTCAATATGTTAGACATATTTAATTTTTATAAAAGAACTGAAGGTGTCTTAAATGTTTCTGAAAGCAAAAATACTCTATTTCAAATAAAATTTATTGTTTGGTACCATTAATTCATTAACAGTTAGAGAATTAACAAACTAAATTATATACAAATTCAATTTCAGTCATTTTTATTTTGTTACTTGTTGACAATTTACGAAGTCAAAAAGCAAATGTGTAGAATAATATGTCACAATTACTTCTACAAATCAGAATTCTTTTGGATGCAAGGTACTTAAAAAAACAATATGAAATAATTGGCAATGTAATAACATTTTTCTTGTCTGAAAGCAAACAATTTTTTCAAAAATATGCAGAAAGCACTGAAAGTTAATTGCTCAGATATGGTAATTGGCTAATTAATAAAGTTATCTTTTTTTTTAAACCATCATTCATTTTTTTAGGTTAATTATTATTTTTTAAATTTAAAATTATTAAATCTTTTTCTGATAAAATATATATTTACCAATTATTCCAACTGTTGGAGAATTAATTGTCACATGATGATTAATCGGTGAAGGAACCGATCAGTACGATTAACGAACAAATCGACTCTTACCGTGTATCAGCGACACCCTACCTATTTGCTTTCAAACTATCCTTCTACAAACAAAAAATCTGAAAGGAATCACCAGTCCAGGAGCGAATTTCTACGAAATACGAAACTTCAAATACCGAAGTGACATATTGGGCATATTGTCTGTTATATGGTTTTAATATAGACAGATACAGCAACAACATAGTTCAATTCATCGTTTTGTTTATCCAGCCGTGGGAAAGCCATTTTACCAGGCGACACTCAATGTCAACACGATGCTATTTTCAGACATATTTAATGTACATGTTTAGTTCTGCACACTATAGCACAGTACTATAAAATGAAACTGTTTACTAATATATGTATAATTTACAGATTATAAGGTTGTTAAGAATTGTAGTAGATAAAACTAAGGAACAATTGTTGGACGTGACTAGCTAAACCAAAAGAAACCGCGACTATTTTGGAGGTTACATTGATCACATCATCACTCTTAGATTCGCGATTCCTTTCACTTTTTTCACTCGTAGAACCGAGACCGCAATCTCGGCAGGACGTCCCGACGAGATTAGATTTCGCCAACGAACCATATTTAATCTAAAAGACGCAAGATAATAGTAAATATTCTTAAGTGTAACAAACTGATAAAATCAAAAACGCAACAAATTGAAATGTCTCATATAGAATAATAAGAAAAAATACAACTACAAAAATCACTTATCTGTATCCTAAGATTATAATGAAATATATAAATATAAAATTACTTCCCGAAGATAAATAAATATAGAAGAATTAACAAGAAGTGGATTCTATACACAAATAGGAATTAAGGTATGCGTTCACTTTATAAACAAAAAGAAGTAATTTTATGTAAAGTTGTTCACATTAAGATTTTATAATCAAATTAGACAATTTTAGCATAAAAATTAGCTTTATTTTGAAGAAATTTTGAAATTTTTTGGGGACAAGTTCTTTTTGGTTAATAACTTATTGCTTGTGTATATTATGTATTTGTATGTATATATATATATATACATACAAATACATAATATATGTATTTATTATACACATAATATATTATATCAGTGCCGGCCCGAGGCAAGTTTTAGGATGGAGCGAGATCCTATTATGGCGCCCCCTTGGTTGCCCCGAATTTATACCCTTTAATTTTCTTTACCACTGAGGCACCCTCTAGGACTTAGCACCTGAAGCGGCTGCTCCGTTCGCCCTATGATAGGGCCGGCTCTGTATTATATGTATTTATTATACACACACACACACATATATATATATACACACACACACACCTTATATGTCTGATAGAATAAATGTAANAAGATTCTAAGAATGACCAATCCATGGAGCATAAATATCTAGATGCAGACTTAACACTATTGAGGCTCCAGAGGCCTCAATAGTGTTAAGTCTAAGTCCAATTGACTATTTAGTATGAGTATTAAGTCCAATATCTTTTATTACTTAATAGTAAATATAGTTTGCCATTATTTATTGTTAATTATAAATAGTGTTGTCCAAGGCTGGATTATAGAGAAAACAGAAAAAAGATGGAAACTATTGTACATATGAGATAGCATTGGTTTCTTTAATTTTGATATCTTCGGAGTTATTTAAACCTTTTAAATGTAACTTTTATGTATGTTTTGTTTTTATTATCTTTATGAAATAACACCAACTGAAGAGGGACTCCAAATGAGTCCAAGATGCATTTTGGGTGTATTTAAATCTAAAAAGTACAGTACATAACATTGTATAAACCTTTATTCTATTGTAAATTTAGATAGATATAAAATTGCATTGATAAATCTTCTATTACACTGTTTATTCCAGTTGAAAATTACATATATTTATACAAAACTAGAATAAGTAAATTAATAAATCGGATATTGTGTATACCAGAGTATTTAATGAAAGTTATTGTACAGTCCGACTGACCCAGGAAGGAACTCCCCTTAAGCAATGGACTAGTTTATCGACAATTAGCAGGTGTAAAGGTGCATCATGTGACTGGTCAGCATAGTTTAACAGAAAATGATATTCACTGAGCTAAAACTATCTTATTTCAAAGATTTGATACCAGAAAATTAATATTTAAACATCCATAGTAAGGGTACCCTTAACTGTGGACAGTTACTTTTGATAAGTGTGTATTCTGTATTGGAATATTTTCTCTAATCGCTAATGACTTTTAAGAATAAAATGGCTAATAGTACAGTACCTAACGACTTAAGTTAATTGGTAAAACGGGACCTTGGAATATTGACATCCTGTTGTCTAAAAGCTATACTAATAAAATCCAGAACCAGTTGCGTAACTTTCCCGGCAAAAAGTTATTGTTAATTATTATAAAACAGTAAAAAGATTAATTTTGAGATAGAGATGAAGTTATAAATGCTAATAATGAGTAAAATCTTCATTAAGATCGAGGCCACTCGAGATACCACACGAAATCCTCCTATATCTCCCCACTCCCTCGACCTTTAAACCACAGAAATTTAACTAGCATCGATCCCCTAATACACAAACCTCTGCAGAATTTCAGAAACATTCGACAAAAGATACAGCAGTTATTAAGCTTCAAAGTGAGTGAACAAAATCCACCCCCTCGCAAACTAATATATAGAAAAATTCCCGAATTTCTTTTGCATTTTTCGACGTCGTTTCAAGGTTCCCGGATCAAAAAACGTAAAAATCTTGGGGTTGGAGGTCATATTTGACCGTTGTCATACTTTCCCTCTGATAATTGAATGTATCCAAGTGACCGCACGTCACGTGATTCGGACCACGTGGCTGTGGCACAAGTCATAGACGTAGCGTTTTTGTCGTTTTTTACGCATTAATTAATTCTATCCTCGCCTAAATACATTCATAACATTATTAATTAAAAAATACCAAGCAATCCCGTAATACTCTGTTTTTAGGGAGAGTAAAGGGGTTAAGAGAATAGAAATTTCTATTGTTTCGAATATTCCTTTCCTTTTTGCCCCGGGTGCAAATTGGTGCACTGGTAAATATAAATAGTAGCGAGGACTAGTTAACCAAATTGCGCTATCCTACTCTTGTGTGTGGTTGTCTTATTGCCGCAATTCTATTATTTTACGACGAGTGGCGAACATTTTACTTTTGGGCACAAATAAGTATCCCGGGCAGGGAAAACGTGTGAAGCTAAGACAGAGAGAGAGACAGGAACAAATATTTGCAAGACTATGGACCGATTCAATTAGGCACTCCGGGCGGAAAAATCTACAACATAGTAGTGGGATAAGGTGCGGACAGATTCAGGTAAGCTCTACTGTTTAGTACAAAACGTTGGCATCCGGCCGCTTTGGGTAACGAAACTTACCCCTTTACTCTCCCTAAAAACAGATTATTAACGGGATTGCTTGGTATTTTTTAATTAATAATGTTATGAATGTATTTAGGCGAGGATAGAATTAATTAATGCGTAAAAAACGACAAAAACGCTACTTCTATGACTTGNTATAATATATATTTATATACATTTACTTTTACCAAAACTTTTGTGTATTTGTATGATAAGTAATTCATAAACTGAATCTTATAATTTATAAAAATATGAATATTTCCTTCTTACATCTGTCTCTTCGTCCGAATCAGATCTAACTTGGATGCTTTTCATGTGATTTAACGTTGAATTAAGTAAACATTTCATAAAGTAAATCGAACAAATTTATCCTCCTTTTTTAAATCAAATCAATACAAGCGCCGTCTGCTGGAATATTAATTATATCTATTTTATATAACACAATTAATTTTCCATCAAAATAATAATTATTTAAAATTTTAAATTATGTTTAAATTTATACACATTATTAATATAACTTGAACGTATTCGTTAAGTTAAATTCATAAATTAAGGAATTTTATCATTGTTGTTATGGCTGTTTCTAAATTACAAGCAGCTTAGTAAGCAAACCAATAGAATGATTCGTTTCATATAAAACGGTCTTCGCTATTGGTTGACTGTCGAATTATCGAAATGTCATGGAATGAAGGAAGACATCAAAGAAATTTTTTTTAGTGTAGAATCTTGGAATTTCCGAAACTTTAGAGTAGAATCGTTGTTAATTACTGTTTGCAACTGCTAATTATAAATAGTGATGATGAATAAATAAATACCTTATTGTACAGTTCTAAGTAGCGGTTAAATCGTGACCCGATGGCGTTTCGAAAATTTGAATTTTAGCCAACATTTTGCTAGTCTTACTCCACTATGCGAGGGCCGGATGGAGGAAGATTCGGGCGTCGGCTTACCATTCTGGGGGATCCGCCATCGAATCGGGCCGAGTAACTCCGTGAAACTTTTATGAACAATGTGCCTCATCACCCGGCTGCCGCCGCCATTGTGGGCCTGGTCGATATGAGAAAAAGTTCCTCTTAGTTTGCACGGGGCGAAATTTCCGATCGGACCGCCGTTTCTATCCCTTATTGAATTGACCAACCTCATTAAGGGCCAGGCTAATTTATAATAAATATAATTAAGTTCAAAGACGTGTTTCGAGAGGAGAATATACATAATTTTTTTTCTATACATACGCGCATTTTCTTGTTTTTCTACACGCGTATGAAAGACCTAGACCTCGATTCTAAGTGGTCCTCCGATGAATTTTAATTGATTCGCTGCACCTTACGCCGTTTGACAAGATCCGTCGCACATATTGTTAGTCCTTACATGAAGGTTAAATTATATCATGTACAGTAGTTATCGATTCGTTACTGATACTATAAACACATACAGATATAAACTGAAAAAATGTAAATTAAGTAGAATCAAGTTTATTCTCAAAAGAAAATCATCCCTCGATGTCGGTTTCCCTGCCGAATCTAAAATGTGTTGTGCAGAAAACACGGCTTTAAGGAGCAAAGGAAATCTACTTCTCTTGCATAACAAAGCTGTTCGGTGTTGTATTACTTGAACAGCTTAAGTTTCGCCTTCTCTGTTCTCGTCAACATATGTTTATTTAAATTATCATGTCATTTAACACCCTGCAATTGTGTTTAAAATGAGAAATAACAAGGTATTATTTCTCACTAAATATTACTTACGATGTGAAAGATCATTCGATAGCCTATAAAAAAGATCCAGAACGAGTTGCTTAACTTTCCCGGCAACGTTTGGTGGCGCCATCTGTTACGATATTTTATTAAACAAGTTTTTATGTATTTAACTATAATAAAATAGCAAAAAGCCGAGGGTAGGGATAGGTTTTTATAAAAAAAATTGTAAATATTAATAACGAGTAAAATCGTCATTAAGTCCGACTCTACTGGAAATATCACACACGACCCCATTTTATCTCTCCACCCTTTCGACTTTTAATCACCAAAATTTAATATTATCAATCTCAATAATATGTAAATCTACCTGCAAAATTTCAGAAATTTGCCAGAAAAGCACAGCTTCAAACAGGTTGAACAAAATCGTGGCATACACATACAGAAAAACCCCCAAATTTGTTTGCATTTCTTGACATTTCAAGGACCACGAGTCTAAAAATGTAAACATGTGGGGACCGATCGCCATACTTTCCCTCTGTTATATATATATAATAGCCGGGAAATTAAGCGAAATAAAAGAGGACAGACTCTTACTTGATTCCAGCCCAGACCTTTCTGATGGAATGATGACAATCTTGCACGTTGCCACGTAATTTATGTCACACTGTAGTGAAAGGAAACATCTCGATAACGCGTGGCACACTAGTAACAATTAAAAAAAACACTAAAATAGTTAACCTGAAACAATTGACAAAAACCTGCTCGAGATAGCTTATGAAATTCAACATTTTTCAAATCAAGTTTGGTTAGAATTAGATTTATTAACTCCAAGGGTCTTATATACAAGACTTTGGTAAACACAGAAATATTTAATTTGTGTATGTTACGTTAACATTCCTGTTTCGTTAGACTTTTCACACAGTGTTACACGATCAGAAATCACGTGTTACGTTATTGTAAAAATTCTAAAGTCGTATGAAGCGTGGAAACTTTATTCGTATGTAAACGCCATATTTAAAGTTCCAAGCATATACATTACATCAAACGTTAACGACACCTTCCACTTTTCAACGAAACCAATTATTTATTTCAAAAACCTGTGTAATTGTTCACGTTGTTTCAAGTATTAATTAACTTGTTGAATGGAAGAATTGTTAATTTAATTGTTTTCCGCAGATTGTGCCCATTCGAGTGAGGAAATGGCTTTAATGTATTTATAACGCGTTTATATACGCATTTCTCGTATCGTTCGAGAAACATAAGCAATTAATTAATAAAAAAAAAAAACACTCAGGATGAGCATTAGACATTCCATTTACTAGTATACAAAAGATACGGGGACTTTCGTGTTACGGGAATTTAACATAATACAGCGAGTTGTAAGTTAAACAAAGCTGAATTAATACAACATCCTTAAGGTCAACGAGACGTGTAATTCCTTTATCCAAGGCTGTCTGCTTAGTAAAAAAATAAAATTACAATAATTTTGAGTTTATTTCGAGATTTAAAGAATGATATCCGAACCTTTCTGAAGAAGATCCGACAACTTAATGAGATTTTTACACGAAAATTAACAGATTTCTTAGAAAATTTCATGGTTGAAAGGATGATGAAAGTATTTTACGCTAGCTTCGTCTCTATTCAAGTAAAGGTGTAAAAGTTTAAAAAAAATGAAAATAAATGTGTTTACAACGAGCCAGACTTCAATTCCATGAACAAGAAATTGTTATTTTTTAAAAAACAAAACACGCATATACACGCTAACAATTGTTATTTTATTTACAAAGAAGTTAATTCTTTCAAATACTAATTTAAATTTCATTATTTAGGACATTTATTAATGTTTTTAACAAAAGAAACCAGGAAGCGCTATAAAACTTTCATTTTTTTAAATAAAAAAAAGCAGCCGCTACAATACACAGTAATTATTCATTTCAATGAAGTTCCTCCTAAACTAGAACAGAAGAAGAGAAAATATTAACCTATATATCTTCTGCATCACTCCTATTTAGATCATGAGGTGTGAAGCTGTTATTAAAGGTATTAAATATTTTTTGTAACATAATAACAGTAGCGTAATTCGCCATTAATTATGCATGATACAGCGAGTAATTGAGATCAGCAACAACACAATAATGATGTTGCTGATCTAAATTATGCTTTAGGTTATGGGTCTTATGTAAATTAGCTAGTATACTCTCAACGATCATTCCTTATCTTCAAATTTAGCATTAACACTATTAATTTTGTTTTCTATATCTAATTTTTAGATCAAGGTCTAATTGTAATTTCTAAGTAAAACACATTTAAAATGATTCATAAGGAAAAATAAATGATATTTGTTATATATATTGCCTGACTCATAAACGAAAGAATTGTTACTATTCTGGATTCATGGAATTAAGTTTTCAATCTGAATAAGGTATAAAATCCCAACTGGTAACATAGAATAATTTGACTAATTAATAATCGTAGTATTGAATCCCAAGAGACTCAGTGACAACACTGTCATTATGTAAATATAATAGTATAGCTCTGTTATTTATCATAATGTTCCACTAGCCCTGGGGTTCAGTCTAGTACTTTCCTCAGGATCTAGTGTAGAGTCCAGTGATTCGAATCTTAGGATTTTACGGACTAGTGGATCCTAAAATCCATTTGTCTGTAATGATACCGATGCATCATTTACTGTAATTGAATCTAAGAATACCCGTGGACACTTATTATATCCTCAAGTATCTTATGATTAAATTTGGCTATCAAAATCATAACAATGGATCCTAAGATGTCTGTAGCAAATAGAAGTCATCTGAATTTATATGTCATTTTTGGTTGTTTCCACCACATGGACACTAAGAGAGCCTTTTTTCCCATGCCCATCGTGGGTTCCAACCCACAATAACGGTGGAGGAAGGATGAAGGACGGAACTCGATATGTCCTAGAAGAACTGCCCATGAAAAATTCTTAAGGCTGCTCGTTGGGATTCGATTCCGGGTCCCCCAGAGAGGTAAACTAACGTTTTAACTGTCACCCGGCCGTCGACACTTGGATATATGACATATCTGTTTTTAGATATATATATAATAATTTGAAGATATAATAATAAGTGATTACTCAGCCATTATTCATTTCCAAAATTCTCGTTCTGAACAAGGAAGAAGAAAATTTCAAGGATAACGGTACTTATCCTTGAGATGTTATAGTGACTAGTAACGATTATATCTGTCAGATATCAACCAGTTATTAATAAAAGGTTTTTCTTAATTTGCCAAAGTCATTTAAATATTAATAAACTCAAATGATGTTTTTCAATTATATTGCGATTTATTTATTCCTCATAAACCAATAACAGAGCTTAATTGAAATTTAAAAATTTTAAATCAAAACGCGCTTTGATTGACCCAATTAAAATTTGTCTCAAAATTCCTTTGTCAATTGGCCAAACTTTGAAAAATAGGTTGTAAATATCGTGACAAAAACTTGTTTTAAGTAATATTTTTTCAATTTTAAATATTTAAATTTAGCCAAATTTAAAAAATAATATACTAAAGCGGAATATCTTTAATCTGTCAGAGAAATATATTAGACTACTATTGGTCAATTTCAAAAATCCACTTAACGGTTTTCTTTAAAACGAACCAATAAGGTTGCAGTTTTTAAAAAGATTACCTAAAGATGTATGAAAACACTTTTAATAAATAATTAACCTTGTTTAGAAAGTATTTAATGTTGTTTAAAGATCCAGAAACCAATGAGTCATGAATATTTTAAAGAAAAATATTCGCGTAGTAGCATTAAAAAACAATTTTTTCCTAATATATGAGGAAACTGAATACGTGACTGTCTGGTTCGTGAGTACTAACAATATGCCAGCATTACGACGATAACCTTTCTGATATTGTTTGATGTTGCGGCATACACTTATGCTCAAAAAATAGGTGAATATAGATATTTTTAGAAGAATGTCACACGTTTTTACCTTGCAGGGGGTCAATGCGCATCTGTCAAACATCTTTTAATGTGTCCTACACTTAAAATATTGCTTTTAACACTACTTTACATTAACCTACTAAGAATCTTTTTTGATAACGTATAGAAAATAAATTATATTTTAGTCCATTTGTTAAAAATTTACGCTTATTTTCCTACAAAAGAAAATGGAACAAGATTTTGAAAATTCTAGGGCTTCCTACAGCAGGAATTTTACTTTATAGTATTGATAAATTAAGATAATGGCATTTGTAGGAGCGAAAACTGAAACCTTAAATTTGAATAATTACAGTTTAAAAATTTAATTCTATTTAGTTTGAAATTACTACAATTTTTAAACTAGTTTGAACAAAATTTATAAACTAATGCCTTAGGCTGATACTTGATTTATCACTAATTCTGTGTGACCTGTTAGAGTCACGTTTGTTTTATTATATTTCAAGGACCGAACAGTTAAAACGGGACGTTCTCGGAAATATATTTTCGAATTTAGTGAAATCATAAAATAGTTGTGGGTTGCTTGGTGCATGAAAAGAAAACAATGACAGTTTTTAATCACTGCTAAGAGAATGTACATCGTTTAAGTGCTCTTTAGGTGTTTGTTCTTCATTACAGACAATTTCTTTACAGGTGGGTAAATACTTTTAGTACATAGAAGAAAAAGAAAGAAAACTATCGACCCAAATAGAAATGATTTCTTTAAAATCTTTTGACAACTGGCAACTGTTTAATATCGATGGAGGACGCCATTTTAGAACATATTGATGGAAGTAGGTCGAGAAATATTCAACAGAGGCTTTAGATAACCCGAGGTCATTAAAAAAATGGACATGTTCTTCCTCTTACAATCTTTTATTCTCACTTCACAAATGACTCTCCTGTGCAGTTTTAGCCTGGAGCCACAGAGAAAGTAAGAGGACAGGAAAAGAGAGCAAAGAAATTGTTCCAAATTTCCCCGTTATTTTCAATGATTAAAACATTTTTTAGAAGCAAAAATAACACTTTAATGTAAATCTAAATATTTTGATAATTAAAATTTAAGTAGGAAAATAGTAATCACAAAAAAAACATAAAAAATACAAATTAAAAAGAATACATAAATCAATTTTTAAATAGTCAAAATGAGCCAAAGTATGATATGATGCCATCTTGGTAACATGTGTAATGTAACTCGCCTAAAAGTTACATAAAAAAAAATGAAAATTCAATGGTAGCTAAACAATTAAAGTAACAATTACAAAGTTACTCGGATCTAAAAACGTATTTTTACAGGTCAACCTGATTTTTTACATACACGATTTCGAATTTACATTCATACCAAGGCAACTGTCTGTTAGCACAACAAGTTTTATATGATTAATTAATTTTATTTTTCTATAAAATTTAGATAAATTTCTCCATTTTTATGTAAATTACGTTGGTAACGGATTTTGAACCGTAACCGTTAATTTAAATTTCAAATACAAGACATTTTAAAATTCAAATAAACGTATTCTTTTTATTTATCAAATTTTATATTTTAAATTAATTTATATAAAGAAAAATGTGTATTTTTATAAAAGTATAAATGAATTATCTACAGTCCAGAAGCAAATAGATGATGGTCCATCAGAATTCACGGCATAAGAGGACCCAAATATTTGTGTTTTATGATATACATTAAAGTTGTTTTTCGGTACCTTTTGGTAAGGGATGAGTCCCGTGTGTGGCTAGCACGAACCTTTTATCATCTCGCATGATCTGCCTAACCAAGGACATTTTCATTATAAATTTACAAAGTATACGAATATGGTACTCGAATATAAAGTAAATATTCGACAATTTACCTTCAGGTTTCATTAATTAAAATTAATTAATTCATCAAATTATAATTAACGAGAGCATAAACACGGAGGGAGGAAACGAATCACGTCCATCGATCATAATTAACAGAACTTTGTTTCCCCCCTTAATTAAGATTAATTTAAAATGAAAAAGAGTTTGAACTGTTATTAAAATAAAAGCATGCGTTACAATTTATATACAGGGTGGATCGAAAGTCAGTTAACCGCCGTACAGATAGAATTGCTTTAATTCCAGTAATTTATTACAAATGTTGCGAATACTGTTACTTATCGTTCAGCAGTACACTAATGCTTTGACACACTTAACGAATTTCTTGCACGGTTAACTGACTTTTGGACCACCCCTTATATTTAAATTACCGCATTAAAATTTTTTTTGCCGAAAAATTTAGAGCGTAATCAATGAAGAAAAACACGAGCAATTTTCGTAATTTTTTATATTAAAATTTTCTTTTTAAATATGCAAATTAATAAAAAAAAATTATTCTTCAATTATATTGTTGTCAATTATAGTAAATGATTTGAAATTTTCTTTTAAAATTACAATTTAATAACGATTTAGATCATTTAACGTGGGTATTCGTTAACCAAGAAAATTCTTTTTTTTTTGTTTCGGTTCGTTCGTTCGTGCGAGTAATGTTTATCGTTCAGGAAAATTCCTCAATTTTATTAAAAATAAATGAGGGAGAATTTATTTTAAACGATCCTTAACTGTAAATATTAGGTCAAATTTTGTTAAATTGAAATTTTATGATTAAAGAAAAATCTTCATTAAGTCCGATCCTCTTGAGATACGACACGCGTACTCCCTCTAAATCCCCAACCTCTCGATCTTTAACCTCCAAAATTTAATACCATCGACCCCTCTAACACAGAAATCTCCCCGTAAAATTTCAGAAAATTTCGACAAAAAGCACAGGTGTTATTAAGCTTCAAACAGAGCGAACAGAATCGTGCCCCTCCACAAACACTACATCCGTACAAACAGAAAAAAAAAACCGAATTTTTTGCATTTCTCGACGTTTCAAGGTCCCCGAATTTAAAAAATGTAAAAATTTTGAGGGTCAATTTTTGCAATTTCAATAATAAAGATACGAAAATGGATTAAACATTGTAAAATTCCTAGAGTTGTTCTAGATCACGATTTTATAATTTAAATATCGGCTCGACCCCGGTTAACTTGGTTTAAAACAATATCTAACCCACCCAGTTGTATACATTAATCACCTTTAGTTACCCTTATAATGGAAAAACTGTCCGCCATTTTCGAACACTTTTAAAATAATAAAAATAAAAAGGATAAATTATCCGAGTTGGTATTGTTAATTTCTTAGAAATGGTGCCCAATGAGGAAGCTCGGCCATAAAGTATAAATTATAAAAAAAAAAATTTAACAGGATTAAGCTCAAGGATCCAGCAAACTATACAAAGCTCAGCGGGGTGGCACATAAAACTTCATAATTAATTGTTACACCAAGAGATTCTCGGGGGTACTCTTCATTAATTCGGAGCAAAGTAAAAGGATATCAGTGATTTATATACATAATTTTCCTTTTTATCTGTTGATAGAAGCGATTGAACAGGTGTGGTCATGCCAAGCGGTGCAAGGGTGTGGTGATTAGGCAGACGGAGCCTATCAGGTAAAACTTTAAGGTTATCAAGGTGCTCCAGTTTTCCGCAGCCCTTAGGGAAAGATAGGTACCAACGAACGTCCTCGCAGTTCGTGTAAGTCTCTATTAACCGTCCGGTGCAAAAATCTGTTTGTCACGTCACTTACAACCGGAAATTTGCAGGAAGGGGTATAAGCAACGATTGGAGGCTGACCAGTGCAACTGGCGAACGGAACATGCTGCGATTAACAAGGCGAAACCACCCTATCAGTTTTAACACGTAAGTACCTTATGAATGATAGCGAAAGTAGAGAATGGCGTTTTGTAGAATTTGATACTTCGTAAGTGATAATATTATCTAATCTAGGTTAATACTTTAGGATCTTGATCGATGGTAACACTGATACGAGTCTAGTATAAAAATCGGCCCATTTGATTGTTTATAAGTTTGCATAAATGATATCATAGAAGGGAGAGACTCAAATACAACTTTTAGTTGGTTTTCGAAAGCAAATATTCACTTTTTATGGGTAAAAATGTATTTTTATTTAAGCCAAAACCTATCTTTACGAAAAAAAAAGTATTTTTGCGAGTAGAAAAATAATTTTCGTGCATAAAATTATATTTTTGCACGTATCAAAACGGATTTTAATTGACGTCGGCATATTTCGAGCGCTTTATTTTACGGATCAAAATGATTTTCTTGAATAAAAAAATGCATTTTTGCAAAGATCAAAGCCCATTTTTCACGATTAAAAATGTACTTTTTATGGAAAATTTCGTTCGTAGATAAAAATGGTTTTACTAGAATAAAAGCGAAGATTAAAAGCGCAATTTTTGTGGATAAAAATACACTTGTACAAAGGTCGAAGTTTATCCCCCCGTTCGTTTAATGCGGCAGACACGAAGAAATGCCGTAATTACGATATTTGAACCTCCAGTTAACACCCATCACAAAATCGCACGTGAAGGGCACATTTTCCTTTATATATAAATAACTCGTCCAACCTTGACCAAAATTTTCATTAAAGTTTCGTACAAGTTCACTCGAAAACTAATCTTAGCATCCCGTTATACTACTTGTCACCGATTTAAAAACACAACCAGGAAAATTATAAAAAAAAAAACAAACGAGGGATTTAAAGAGTTCGATTTTCGAATTTCTTAATACGTCCTTTATTACTTTTATCGGTATTTATTTTTTATATAACAATAACAGCGCAATTATTACGTATAAAAAACATTTCACGCTCGGTTTACTTCGTGTATAAGAGGTTTATTCGTCCGTGAAGTCATGCTCCGTCTGTATAAGCAACGTAATCATGTTCGGATCGAAAGCTCAATTTTGATAGATAACGCCAGTTTAATAGATAAAACCACATTTAAAATTTAAGGAAGTACCATAAAGATGGATGTAGATCCTTAGTTTTAATGCTGCAACATACTAGAGGTTATTGCTGTATAGTTGTAAGGTGCTGACACCCCTAAAACAGTGGTTTAGTTAGACTTTTAAACATTTTTGTAGGGATCCAAATTCAATCCCTACAAAAGTGTTAGGTCTGCTCGTACTAATTAGTACACGACATTCGTTAAGAGAAGAGTGAACATACTATCAAATATACAGGACTAGTGTATTTTCAACAGAAAATTGGCGAAGAATACCTCACCAAAACCTCCCTGGATGTACAGAAATGCGATTTTTTTTCTGTACTTTGAATGGTTACGCGCACGACACTGTAACAGTGTCGATCTACCAACCTCTCTGGCCAACACGTTAATCACGAAAGCGTAACTTCGAGAGTCGACACAGTTTGTTTACGACATCGTTATAACGAAGCGAACAACAATTAAGTTGTCGGGGGTTAAAAGTCGACACGATCGTTCCTGGCAGACAACTAATGACCGGATTCTTTAGCAGACACATCTGGCATCTTTACAAAACTGTTCCGTTGTTTCAACCTTTGTTTTTCGAAACAAACTGGTTGTTTAACGTGACTGCAGGCGAAACGTCCTCAATCACGTAACCCTGTTGCCTTCATATTTTTTTATTTGTCTTCATCTATGCGAAAGTGATCCAATACTTTAACTGTGACGGAACATGACACATTTCGAATTACGAGTCATCCCTAACTAATTCGCTTATAAATGTTATTAAATTACTATTTAATACATTTTTAAATTGAATTGTTACGCTTTGATCCTGTAAAGGCATTTAATTAATTTGAATTCTGTAAAAAGAAACGAAAAATTCTTATGTAATTTTGTAAAGGCTTTAAAGATGTTAATTATAATCAATTACAGCATTAATTCTGTAACTAATCGCATTTAACTTTTAACTGTTAAACGTGATTAACTATAGCGTTATTACGTAACAATCGAAACGTAATTGATCACATTTAAATAAAAAAAATAATCAATTCCAGCTTAAAGCCACGTGGTTCGTAGTTAAATCGATTAAATTAAAACAACGTGTTACTTATTTTAATTAATTAAGCAATTAATTTAAGTTAACCGAGTGATATTTTGATCCTAAAAGTAATTAATTGTTTTAACATAATAATTACTTACTTAATTATTTATTGAAATAGTTAAAAAAATATTAAATACAGTCGACCCCCCTATAACACTGTTGATAATTCCATTTTATATGAATTCCGTGTTGTATGAGTCACTTAGATTTTACAAATACGTGTGCCGGGCTGTGCCCGGTTCACGTATTTGTAGCATCTAAGTGACTCGTACAACATGGAATTCATATAAAACGGAATAATCAACAGTGTTATAGGGGGGTCGACTATATATACATATTAAGTTTGACCTTCTTGTACCTAATTTCAAATGAAACAACGTATTAAAGCAATTAGTTTAGACAAATATATAAATTATACATGAACTTAATTCATTTGAAAGTAACACAGTTTTATAACAGGACCAGAAAGAATATTAAAATTCTATAAGTGATTTATGACTTATAAAAGTGTGTTATAAATAATTTAATAAATCAAATGTTAATTCATTGATTCAAGAACCACTTCACCACTACAATTTAATCATCATTAATCTATGCATCAATGTAAACATTAACAGGATTTTTCAGCCGGTTCACGACCCTAGAAACTATTTTAATTTTTATAATCCGGTTTTTTTTTCTTCCAAATAATAAATTAAATCCACGAAAACATAATTTAGTAAAAGAATTATTATTATAAATGGAGTAGAAAGCCCTTTATAAGAAATTCTTTCAGTGTTTATCAGAGACGACCTTCCAGTCGTTTATCTTATCTTTGGCCATAGGAACCAGGAAACATCTGCACGTCGTCTATTTGGAAAGCTACCAAATTTATGGGGTTATCAGTCTTTTCCTGTTTTGTGTTGTAATACACATCGAAGAGTGGAACCCCATCGTAGGAAATATCTGCACCTGTACTCGAAAAATTACCAAAAATTAGAAAGATTTTTCTCTGTATTTTTGTATGGTGTACGTTGCGTAATTTCCAGTGTCTATATCCCGTAATAACGTCGTTTTGCAAAATTAGCCAGTGGCTAACTTTGCAAAACGACGTTATTACGGGGTCTAGACACTGGAAATTACACAATGTGTGAAAGTAGGCGAAAAATCCGTTATCGATAAACCGGTCCTAAATAGAACAAATAGTTTTGTCACTTTCGAAAAGAATAAAAACTGGATAATCGGCTATTTCGCAACCTCGATTGACCGAAAAACAACTTTCAATGTTTACCTACTGCAGCAGCATAAGGGAGATTTTTGTAAATTAGAACAGATTCTTATAAACGGGAATGCTTCGTTATATAAAAAAATTCGCCCAAAGGTAGTATTTTTTTCGAGGTTATACTTATAAATAATATCTTAATTATGATTTTTTCCATGAATAATAGCATTGTTAAGAATACAAAACACCGGATGACCCTGTCATCTCGACAACACTCGAAAATCCGGATTACTTTTAGATTCTTTAATGCCATCATTTCTGAAGGTCCTCGGGGTCGTTCGAGAGACTAAACTGAGAGATTTTAATGTTGAAATCAAGAAGAAAGATACATTAACATTGATTAGAACCTCCCCTAAATTGTGACAGGAAGGGAAATCATACATTAATCTTAGTCTTCAAGCTTTGGAGGTTAAAACTTCTATTGGGAATGACTTAATCCTTATAATTTAGGTAAATTTTCCTTTGTAGAAATTTTATCTTTAAAAAAAAAAATCCATAAAAATAATCGCTACTTTATAGAGATTAAATGATTTTAAACACGTATTTACCACAATTTTCCTCTTTATAACCTTTTTAATTGCAGATATAAAGGCCAAATCCTTTCGCAAATTATTTTGTCTGAGACTATTCTTGACAGCTACACATAAAAATCCAAAAAAAAATGTAGAAGTCCTTGCAATTAAATGGTCCCTTCAGGCAATTTTTAATTTGACATTTTCATATTTTCAAAAAGTACACAGTACACAGAATATAAATTATAAGAGAATAATAAGCATTCAGACAATGTCTTTTTACAATATTTTTTAAGATCGATAGGACAGATAATGGCACATTGTGAGAGTCTCCTCGTTGCAACAATCCTCAGATACGTGCTCTAATTTCCATAACCACGAGTCAAAATATATATATTTAAATATAAATCTTTAGAAACACAGATATTGTGCAATAAAACTTCGAATACGAGTGCAAGAAAGATTATTCTTAGCATATCTACAATAAAAGTCTTTGCAATTAGAAAGTGCTTCAGACAATCAAATTTGAGATTTTAGGATTTTCACAAAGTAAAGTACTTGTTGAATATAAATCGTAAGCAAACAGTTAGCGCAGAGAAAAGGTCTTTTTTAAGGTCGATAGGAGAGATAACGACCACTCGACGGGGTTCTCCCTGTTGTAAATTTGACACGTGCTCTACTTTCCACAATTAAAATCGAAAAATATTTATAAACGTGGGCTTTGTAGAAGCACAAATAGACATTGTATAATAAACATATAGGTTACAAGAAAATTAATTGTTTCTTGTATGACACCAACGTTTATAACATACAAAAATTATATAGGGGAATTCCACCTGTAAAATTATTCTTCTGAATGTAACGAATAAATTACGAATGTAAAAATTAAATTTAAAAAATCCCTAAAATTGAAGGTTAACATAACTAAAACAGCTGATGAAATTTACAACTTTTAAAACAGCTGATGAAATTTACAACTTTTAAAACAGCTGATGAAATTTACAACTTTTAAAACAGCTGATGAAATTTTACCAGTTAATTTTCAAGACATTTGTAAAAATTCTAATTGTAATAGGAAATAATTTAAATTTTTAAGAGAATTGCTTTAATTAATAAACATTTTTCCTTATTCTTAAAAGTCCCTTCAGATATAAAATTTTAACTGGTAAATAAAAGTACTAAAATCTTCCTTTTCTCCTGAAAAATTAAAGAAATTCAAGAGATATATTTTAGGAAGGAGACGTGAAAAAATGCTGTTTTGGTCTTAAAAGGAAGTTTAATTAAGTTGAAAGATTTCTCATTTATGAAAAGAGGACCTGACTTTTCACACAAACAACTTTTCTATCAAGACTTTCAACGCGACACGTTAACAAACCACCTGAAAGTTGATTTTTTGGGTGCGTCCAGTCGATCCATTAACATATTTATTACATAGATTTCTGGAAAAGTTGCTCCGGGGCATAACCACTTCTTACAAATAAGTCAATATTCTTTAAGAAAAACACCTTATCGAAGTGATCATAAATCACAATAAGTGGTAGATTTCAGGTTTAAACAAATTCTACCATCCCACACAAATGGGGGAATCGGTTAAAACACTCGAATTATATAGGAACGGTAGGAAAATAATGACTATAATCATCTTACAAATCAAAATTCTCGAAAGTTACGATCTGATAGATAACAGTATTTTATAAATCAGAACATTATAGAAAAAAGCGCACGTGGTTAAAATCGAGTTTTGTTACATTGTTCGTGACGAGGCGGCCATTGTTTTGCCCTATATCCTTGGGTTATTGCTCGTTACGGACACTATATAAGAATATATCTTTTGTCCGTAACCGATATCGATCTAGGACCGTAAAAACTTTGACGAGTTTATGTTATCGTTCGTGAGAGAAAATCCGTAACATAAATTCAGTTTCGTTTTCGTAACGCTCCACAATGGACACGAATAGTAGAACAATAGGTGACTATTGTTGGATAACTTTGCTTCTTTATTCGTTTGTCAGATTCGCCAAGTTTTTTATTAGTGTCCCAGATGAAATTACGTTATAGAAGTCACTATTACGGGCGACGAGTTGCTTCGTCTTCTGTTTGTAGATGCTTCTAAAGTCATTTATTGTTATTATTTCTTTGTGTCTTCTTCACAGGATAACATAAAACTTGCATTGTAGATAATGACTCGTCACCTATTGTCGTGTCCTCATACTGTAGGTGATTTTATAGCGCACAATGTTATGTTCTCTTGCGTTATAGACGATTTTCTGTTGCCTAATTTTGTGTCCACCTAACCGTCTTAAGTCATTTAGAAGTAGAGATATGGCCTGTTGTTTTCATTAGCGAATATCATTTTTGGATAAGTAGGACAATTCTAATAAGTAACTCGTGCGTATTTTACCTGTAAAGTTAAAATATTTGTGACGATATACCGCACCTTAAAAACTTTTCCCGCATATTTTAATCATTTTGTTTATTTATTAACCGTTTCTTCCTGTTTACGTTTCTCTCACGAACGTAACTCGCTCGTTAAGAAAAATGTTTTACGAGATACTCGATCAAATATTTTTTTTTTCCTGGACGAGAATCTTTAAGATGTCGTCTAGAATAACAAGTTTTTCTGGGTCAAGGTTATCATCTAAAAGATTTTCGATTTATTAAATTCCACACATCTTCTCTACTAAGTATGAACTTGTCATAATTTCTCCATATTTCCTTCTCGTTGACTCAATTAATCTTTTTTTTCTTGATGCCGGTGTGACTTCGTAGAAATTAACTATGTCTGCTCCCGTGCTGTTACGCTGGAATAGGTCCAAATTATTCAAAAATGATTCATTTAACTTCTACGAAGTCTAACTATAATTTTATAAACAGTTAAGTGAAAAAATTCAAGTTATTTTTATTGCACATACCTTACAATTAATTCCTTTTAAGAGCTGTATATTCAATAAATAACTAGTATACTAGTATATTGTATATAATTAATTCATAGATTATAAAATAATTATTACAGTAGTGAATAGCTGGTGAATACAGCCATTTAGTAACCTATTTTAACCAAGATTTGAATAATACAAGCCCAAAATGGTATAATTAAAAAGCTTCTAAATTTTATCATCTTTGCTAATGAGTTACAACTAAAAATTCTGATATTTTGTTACGTATTCAAAACAACAAACCACTTCGACACGTTTGGCAGTCAGCGAGAATAAAATTATTATTTACCGTATCCGGGTTGTACGGAATTCGTTTTATAAGAGTTTCTACGAAAGCAACCTCCGATATAAATCGGTAGATCATATATATAACATTGTATTTTGTAAAAATTATTTCCTGTAAAATCGTCCATCGAATATCGTTTATGGTTTAAAAACGCACGTAAAATAGATAAATATATAATTTCCTGCACGCAAAATATACTAAAAATATTTAAAAAAATAAGTAAACAAGAGTACAGTATTGTCATTTCCGTTACTCAATAATTATTTACCAGTAAAGTACTTTCTATTAACGTATTTCTAACCAGATTACGGTGATATAACGGATAACAAACAAAAGATAATTAATCAAACCGTGTACAACTTCCTTTCGAGAAAATAATTAGATGCAATCCGCAAAGATTACGTCACCGGAAATTACACAAATTACAAAACGTTATTTTCGATGGTTCAGCGATTTTTTAACGTATAAAAAATATTTTTAATAATAATAATAATAACATAATAATTTTAATGATAATTATACTTTATTTTTAAGAATTGTGTATTGAATAAATTCATTAGGTAACGAATACGCCCCAGTGTTGAGCAATATTCATAACTAAAAAAAAAAATCATTTATTTTTCTTTATTGTTTAACGATAAATATCGAATTCCTTTGTCTTTTTATCACTTATATAACGAGTTAAACTCCTGTTTATTTTCTATCACGCGAGAAGTCCTATTTAACTATCATTATAAAGAGAAGATGGGAGTGAGGGAATGAAATTTGGACACGTTTACGAATTTTAAAATGCGGGATGAGATTAAAAAATCGCCATATTGACCTCGATATTAAAGAATTGCCGGGGAAACAGAACCAGTTCGATGTCCTTCTATATATTGTAGCCAACCTTGAAAAGGGCCACGCAAACACGCAAATCTTGGCTCCCCTCGTGGTACCAGTTACGTGTTTAGAAATTAACTGGAGTATTCGATTAGAAAACCAAGCACTTTTTTTTTTACCCTACGTTTAGACGTGTTTTAGTGGCAGTGTTCCTGACACAGTTAAATGCTTTACTGTTGGCTTTTCTTTCTCGTTTTATCACGTGTCAGAAAATCACAAATAAGACCCAAAGATTAATAATACGCACGTGGAATCTTTAGCGAAGTATTGTTCGTAAACAGGACCCGTGTACCGTTTTCGTCATTCTGACGTGTGAGTGACGTAGATATCAAAACACCTAACACAATAATGACGTTGAGTCGTCTCTCGATGCGCATCGTTTTATTTTTTAAATTTATGTTCCTATTTCGTACTTTAAAATGTATTTTGGCATAATAACGTAGACGAAACTTTTAAAACAATAACAACAGAAATACTATATTCAGTCTTAGCATTAAAAAATCACATTGTTTCATAATACAAAAATATTCCTCATAATCCAAAAAGGGTGAAAGGAGACAACAATCTTACAAATCATCCATTCAGCAACTTTCTCCACACCTTCCTGTCCTTTTCTAGCACACTTTCTCACAATCTTTCTCTGATTCAACACCTATTAATTATATATATAACTTATAATTAATGAGATTTACTTTCTTACAAATAAAGTTCGAATCAATAATTAACAACTTATAATAATCCTTAAACTGTAAAATGTAGACTGAAACCTGTACCTTGTCTTATACAGTAAATTTGGACAAGACAAGGGTTTAAATATTTAACAAAGGCTTGAAATTTTTTTAATTTTAAGCTCGAATCTATAATTTTATGTATAAGTGTAATCTCTCTATATAAATCTATTATATATTTTTTAACTGTTTCAATACGGTTATAATCGTACCCTTCACACTGTAAGAGATTAAGAGGGACAACTGGCAATTTATTACTTAATAACACCTATATCAGATGATTTAAAACAGTTATGTTCTCATCAAAATAGCATATAATTCCTTAACATAATTATAAAATGTAGTAAAGATTATATTATTAATGCTATTATAATGAGTTCTAGCAAAGTGTGAACCGTGACTGACCGAATAACTAATTCAACCAGAAAAAATAACCAAGAGATTGTTTCCAAGGTTTAGAAAGGCCACGAATCACGAATACTCAAGCAGTAGTAGGGAATCACTAATGTATTGGTGTTTCTAGGTGCATCGTTAATACCAAAGCATTCCCCTGTGACCCAGTCTAATTGTCAGTTATAACGTAAACTACCTTCTAAAAAAACACATTTTTTGCAATGTGTTAGCTGACTCGTACCCACGACTGACGTTTCAAATACTCCATACGAGAAAAAGTTGCATAGCTTGGTGTTATTTTCAATTATTTAATTTTCTCCTAAGCTTACTTGTTAGACACTTTTCCTCCCAGCATTTTTATTTTTCTGGTTTCTAGTGTTACTATCCTAGACTACAGTTTCAAACCTTTTATTTTAAACAGAAAATAATTTGTTTCATTTTCAATTAAAGGAACAATCGCTTCATCTACTGTACACTGTCAATGAAATATTTCCTTAAAAAATCAAGATTTTATTTAATTTTGTCAGAGACTGCAAGAGAAGAATATAGAACTGACATTGCTTGCCAATTGCCATTATAAACAGAGAGTTTCAGCTTCAATTTTGATGACAAAGAGGGAAGGAAACACCATGACTCACTTATAGAATTCACCCCACAGTTTAGATCGAAGTGACGATGCATTCTGTGATTAAAATAATGTTTGCAAGTACACACTTAAGCAATATATATTTTTTTTTTAATACTGAACTGAAGCAGTCAATTTCCTAATAAATTTCATTCCTAACAGTACAATTAATTAAACGATTTCATGGACTAAAGACTCGAAAGTAAGAATTGAAATGCCTATTTAAACAATTATTGTAATGTATCATGCATGATCGAATAATCATAACAGAATGAAATATATCAGATTTATAGTCAAGGATAAAGCCTTACACAGTATAAAACATGAATTTACCTTTCTTTACAGGCAAGAAAGCGAAACATTAACACTGCATCTTCCATCAAAACACGAAGTACGCGAAAGATTATGAAAATTTGAATAATTTGAGAAACTCAAATTTTGAAAATGGCGCCTCCACCTCCTTTGTTAGAGGACGATCACGTGTTAAAAGTGATCTATGAGGACTCAACTTATGTTTTAATTCCTTTCACCTAAAAAAAATATTTATAGAGATTGCCTCGATATTAATACATTCGGCTTTTACAGTTTATTGAAACATTCCCGAGTTTGGAGCAGGAGTGTTTAATTTGACGTCATAGCGTCCCTGTCACGTGGTGATCGACTATGGCTGCCGTGGCGTCGAGTAGGCTTTTACTCGATTGGACAGATGTCGCGACCGTTTTATGCGACGACAAGTCATCTTCCGAAGAGGAAGAAGTGGAAACAGATTGGGAACCGAAGGAAGAAGACGAGGAAGATTCGGAAGAGGAAGAGGAAGAAGAAAGTTTAGTACAAGATCTCCAACCTTTTTATGTAGGACGGGATGCGACCCGCTGGAGTAAGATCGAATTATCCCCCTCTCTCGGCCCAAACAAAGGAAAAGTCTCTACGCATCTGCCCGGTCCCGTGGGTGAGGCCAGAATGGCAAAGTCCATTATGGAATGTTGGAATTTATTCGTAAGCGAGGACATTTTACGAATTGTGGTGAAGTACACAAACGAGCAAATCAAGAGAATCCAACCAAACTATAAGAGAGAAAGAGACGTCAAATTAACGGATTTGATAGAAATTAAAGCGTTAGTAGGGATCATGTATTTGACCGGTTGTAAAAGACTTAACAGATGCAACGCAGCTGAAATTTGGACGTCGGACGGCACGGGTCTAGAGGTGGTGAGAACCGTCATGTCGGCGAAAAGGTTTATGTTTCTACTGGGGTGTCTCAGATTTGACAATAAAAAAACCAGGAATAAGAGACTTCAAACGGATAACTTGGCAGCGGTAAGGGACATTATCGACCCTTTCGTAGAAAGTTGTCGCAAGAACTATTGTATATCCGAATTCTGCACCATAGACGAAAAGCTGGAAGGATTCAGGGGGAGGTGTCGCTTTCTTCGATACATGCCGAGAAAACCGAACAAATACGGCATCGAGATTTTTATGTTGGTCGATTCCCGGATGTACTACACTCACAACCTTGAAATTTATTGCGGGAAACAACCCGAGGGACCTTATTCCGTTTCCAATTCGCCCGAAGAAGTGGTGAAACGGTTGACGAAATACATAGCGGGATCGGGCAGAAACATCACCATGGACAATCGGTTTGTCAGTTTTAAATTGGCGATGGATCTACTTAAGGAAAAGCTGACGATCGTGGGTACCATTCGAAAACACCATCGAGTCATACCCAAAATATTTTTGGACTTAACGGGAAGAAAAATTTCTAGCAGCATGTTTGGTTTTCGAGAAGATTCGACTCTAGTGTCGTACGTCCCCAAGAAGAATAAAAACGTGCTGCTCTTATCGTCCATGCACCATTCTGGTTCTATCGACCAAAAATCGGGTTCTTTACAAAAACCCGAAATTATCACCTTCTATAATATAACGAAAGGGGGCGTAGATACGGTCGATCAAATGACCGGGACGTATAATTGCGCTCGGACTACCCGAAGATGGCCCATGATAATATTTTATTGCATGTTAAACATCGCCGGAATAAACTCGCAGATCATTCACCAATCGAACGGAAACTGTTCGAAGGTGTCGAGTAGAAGAGAATATTTAAAAAGGTTGGGGTTAGAGTTGATGTACGAACAGATCGACAGGAGGAAATCAATGCTTTCACTTCCCACAAGCATTCGAATAGCCGCAGAAAAAATTCGTCCGTCCAAACCGGAAGACCCTCCCAAAACTTCGACGGAAAACCCAACTCCGAGAAAAAAAAAGAGATGCAAGGAGTGTGGTAGAAAAAAAAATCGGTACACGAGTAAACGATGCCTGAAATGTGAAACTTTTTTATGTCAAGAGCATTTAATACATGTTTGTAAACACTGCTTTGCAAGAAGAAAAGATTTTAAATAACAACAAATGTTTATGTGCCATATTTTTTAAATTTTACATCTGTATTTTAGTCATATTTAGTATAATTAAATCTTTTTTTATTTTTACTATTTCTTATTGTGATTTTGTATGTTTTATTTTCTATTTATAATACAAGAAGTAAATGCCTCACTTTTATCAAAGTGCTAAATTCACATTAACGTTTCCTGTGAAATCTCGGTTTTCGAACGACATTTAAGTTGTTCGAAAACCGAGGTTTGACTCTATTCATTGTAAAACTACATCAATATTTATTCCCGTTATTAATTTCGTATAATGAGGCAGCGTTGCCTCAATTTATTACTCTTCACCATTTGGCACTTCCTATCGGTTTATCTGAATAATAAATTCGAATTATAAACTTACTTAAGAAAGATAAACTATATTATTACTGGAAGATGGTACAAGAGTAAGGTGATTGACAGGTTTATATTACGTATTGATAAATATATATATGTTACAATGTACTCGTGTATATATACAATACGTTAAATTACTACTTTAGATAATTATCGGTTGAAAAGTTGTAATCTTTATTCAATTTTAATCGAATAAAATTAAGAATTCGAGTGGGAGTGGGTAGAAAAGTAAGATGGTGAATCTGCTCCCAGTTAAATTAGATGCATTCGAGTTATCAATTAAAGCTCTCTTTTGGGTTAATGACTACAATGGAAGAACCCGCAGAACGATACGTTACTGATGGTAAATTATAAGGATCATCGGTAAATTCTTCGAGGAACAAGGACGAGTTTGGCATGTTCTCTCCTAGAATACTCGCAAATTACTTTGAAAATTTTTGTTTTGCTCTCACAATGGTTATAAAAATAAGGTAATGGTCTAGGTAAGTGCAATTAACAATTGGTAATTTGCGTTATATTTATAGTTGGGAGGTAAATTAATTGATATAGACCTCATTACGGCCCAGTAAACGTCATTAAAGTTCTGTATAATTTATGGTCTTGTAATGATATAGAATGACCGGAGGCCTTTGGCATGTGGCAGGAAGTAGATCGCTGATCATTTAGACAATAATATGGGTACTTTATATTATCTGGAAAACGTATTATTTGATTCAATTTTTAGAAATAGAATTCATTATGTTCAAGGCGATCTTTTATAAAGAATCTTATAAGTTGTAAAGAATCTATAACCGATCCAAGGTCGACACTGTAATAAATTTGCTCTTCTGCGATAACAATAACCGGAGTGGACGACCTCGGAATATTATAATTATATGAAGATATTTAAAATTTTTTAAAGGCAAAATTAATCGAGTTAAGGTTATTCACCACACGTTTATGTTAAATTATCCTCGCATGAATCACTGATCCGATTTTTATGATTATAGAAAAGTTCTCACGTTACGGAATATTGAGATTTTCACGAATTGCTCGAAGCTGGAACTTCCTCGCTTATTGTTGTTAGGTCGAAAGGGACCAAATTTAGACGCGTGCCTTATTGTACGAGTTGTTCTTTTTCACGAGTGAGCTGGAATCTCCATACTCTAACCGGAACATCGAGTGAAAAGATGGAGTAAATGGTGTTGATTAGCAATTTCTTAGTATACTATGCCTCAAAAATATGAAGTTCTGTAATGTTAAACCTCGCTAGTGACTAGAAAATGGGGATTATAGTTATAAGAATGCGTAATTTCCCGAGATACATCTTCAGGATGGTGGTGTACCCGCGTTGTGAATCATACAACTTAGGTACACTGTAACTTTTTGATCATCTTATATATAAATTCTGTGTTTGTATACCAATTACGTAAATAAATATCTCCAGATTTAAAATTAAGAAATTCCTTAATTACAAACCACTAAAACTCAAATGTTGGCACTCGTCTGTAATACCAAGAGGAAGGAGAAATCTTCCATTCACGAATGAGCTAGAATGTGAAATATTCGACAATTTAAGCTCATAAAGATCACGGTTACGTAGTCATATATATAATTAAAAACGCATTTACACGGTCAGATATATAATTAAGAAGAAGAATATATAATTTACTTATACAATATTCATAGTTGAACACGATTCACGCATAAGGGACCCTTTAAGTTCAACAATTGAAATAATGGATTTTGAACGTGTCTAACCGATTTTTCTTTTAATTTTTTATTTGTTAAGCTCTGTTACTTTTCAAATTTTTCCTCTTTTCCATACAAAAAAATATAAATATTTCGTAAAATATCAGTCTTTCGACCTATATTCTGATCTTTGCCATGCTTCAGGGAATAGATAACTGAAGGAAATTTTGTAGCAAACTATAATTATCAGAAGGAAATTGCGCTTCACTCCTGTTGTTCCTTTTTCTTTTATTTCCTGTATCTAGAGATTTACTTTTTTTAAGAGAATTTTGGAAGGTCAAACTGCCACGAGGATTGCTTTGTCTCTCGTATCTGGATTGTGCCAAAAGGATAGTTTGCGAAGGTATTAATCATTTATTGCGCTGTTAAATGACCTCGTATTGAAGAAAGGCACTGATCCGATTCTTTAAAAATTCATATCGATCGATTTTTTCCCAAGATAATGAGAATAAAAATATAAAATAATCTTAATTCCGTACCAATTGTTGTTGTAATTGCATTTTTTTTTATAATCATAGAAAAAGTTTAATTTGATTTCGCGTGTTTTAGAAACAGTCTACTTGATGGAAAATTCAATTTTTTTCATTAATTACATAGAAAATTGTGTATTTTAGCCACTCGTTTCTTGTAAGAGATGTTCAACTTTCAACAAAAACCCCAATTTTCACTTTTAGAATGTAAAATTTGGTTAAAATGAGTTAAAATTACGTTCTATTTGTTAACATAATTCCTGAAAATCCAAAAATATACCCCTTAAAAAGTTAAGAGGTTTGACATAAAATATGGAAAGAGAAGAAGAGTAGAAGGATCTTAATTTAAAATCGAGTTTCAAATATTTGCAACATCAAATATATGATAATAACACGTAGAGAATGATCGTGTAATGCCAGTTATTAATAAAATAGTAAGTTTATAATGATTAGTTACGCGGGTCGTGACCTGCGACCCTTGAAAGAGTGAACAGACAGGTTCGACTCGTATTACCATGACCTCATTCACGTGATTAGAGAAACCGAAAAGTGAAGAAGATATGTTGACAAAAACCTTGCGAATAATTTCAATTATACTTAGATGAAAGTTGCTCATGTTGGGGGTGAGTTCGATGGAAAATTTTTTTTCCTTTCTACATTATAAAAGGTAAGAAAAATTAATTGTAGAGGTCACTTAATTAAAATTAAGTATTGAGAAAAGCCAAGATGATTCTTAGCTCATTTCTATTGATTTTGATGGATTTCTTTTGGATTTTATAAGGGAGTAGACGAGATCCAAACGTGCATCTCCTTATGATTCTTGTTACTTATCTTAATTATGTGATGATCTTCATTACGTTTAGGATTTTGCCACCTTTATTAATTAGGAAGATAAATATTCTACTTCCTATAAGGTATATGAATTTAATTCTATGAGTCTGGTATCTGGTTTGGCTCGTAAGAAGTGAAGAACTAAAGCAGGATTCAAATTTAAGTCGTAAACTTTTGACTCTTTTACTACGTTCCAAATTAAATTTTTTCTCTTATAGTAAAATAATAATTAATTATAAGGTACTTTAAGTTATAAAAATTAATCTGATCCACTTAAAAGTCCACATTTCTTAATAGGAAAAGCAGGAATTGCAGTTTTTTTACGTGTTTATCTACGTGTTATTTTGATTTATGAACACGTTTTGGGTTAGTTTACACATAGAAAGTAAAGAAAGTTTAGCTATTAAGACTACGTATCCCTTTCTAAATGGGCTACTCGGTTAAGGTGTTAAACTAATATATAAGCTTGAAAAAAGTTGAGAAACTGGAAAGAAATCTAGAAAGCGCTGACCGGAAATACTAGCTTTACGGGTATCACGTGATTTGTTAATGTAGTAGCATAACGGTCGGTGGCAAACCATCGTAATTACTCTAACAGACAATGTCAACAAAGCAGATAGCATTCGTTTACGTAACGAAGAGGAAGCTTCCTGTTTATGGCTCATTGAAGATAAGGGGAAGCATCCATGGAGTGAATGAAGGGTCACTTAAAATAAATTTAAATAACTTACGCAAAATCCGGTTTATCGTCCGCCGGATGAACGAACTTTAATGGTTATTTTGTCAATAATATAAAAATTTTAAAGTTTTACGCTGTTTTACTCGTCGAACCGATATGCAAATTAGGAGATATACGCGTGTTTTCGCTTTGCAATTGTTAAAATATGTATTTTTAGAGGTGTTTAAAAGTTAAAATGGTTAATTTTAGACGAAATAAATGATTTGCCTGATTTTTTTTTTAAAATAGGGCTATATTTAGTGTACAGCGGATATAATCTCGAAGAGACAGTAGCATAATAACTTTGATTTTGTAGGAAAAAGTGAGAAGTGTTTTGTAAAGTTGAATAATTATAAAAATTTCGGGGATGTTTAGAATGTATAGTGTATATAGGAATACTATAATTAATAAAGAGTACTTTGATAAAGAATTTGTATCCCCATTACATTATACTAACGTGAAGAAAAGGAGTAAACATGAATTTTTTAAAATTCTTTTCTTTTCCAGTGATAACTGTCATGTTGAAACTACTCTTGGGACATTGGAAAACACACAGAACAACAGCCCCACCCGATCTAACATTTGAGCCCTTCTACCTCAGAGATCCAATCATCGGACGCACGGAGACTACTAATCCGTACTCCGTCAACCGTATCAACCCCATCTACGAATCGGACGGTAGATCAAGCGCCACACCACCAGACGAAGCAGCTCTAACTTCCTCCAAGATGGCAGGCGGTACACCCCCTCCGACTGCCCCGAAGCCTTCGACGTCACGTGGAGGCATCCTTCGGAACGGCGGTAGTCGTCAGCAGGAATCAGAAGTCAAGAACCAAAGCACAACGACAGAAGACGATATGAGTGGAGTCACGCGCTCAGACTGCACTAAAGAAGAGACACCCCCTTCGACAGAAAACAGTTCCAAACCCTCGACGCCTCCCAACCCTTCGGAAGACAGCGGGATAACTAGAGGAGATCAAGCCACTTCCGATAGTGTTCCGTCCGAAAACGAGCTCCCCCCTTTGAAGGAGAAGGGGAAGAGAAGGTACAACAGGAGATCCGGTGTACGCGCTTGCAGGAAGTGCAAAAAGTATCAAAAACCGGGAGGCAAGTGGTCCTGCGACGATTACTACATACGTGCCATTCTCGAAGATAGAACTCAACCCGACGGATGGACATCCGACCTGTCGGCCGATTTGTGCCCTTCGTGCGACCCTTTACAACGTACCAGAAACAGGCGCAGCTTCCACGTCCTGTCCTCCCCTCTGGAAAGGGAGGAAGTTATCAGATGCCCTCCGGAAGGATCGGCTGACAGTTCCGTCTTAGAAGACAGATCCTACAAATCCAGAGGATGTCCCTGTGGCAGGTGGTACGACGTCCTAGCAGAGAAGGACAGGTACGACCGTCTGCACGGAGACCCCTATTTCTGGTCCGGACCCTGCTTGTGTGGTAGCCCTAGTTCTATATATTACAGCCAAAGAAGGAAAGTGAAATTTGCGGGCGATGTGCAAAAACAGGATGACGTTAAAAAAGAAACGCCCGATTTGGAAAGTGCGGATAAGGACGTTAAAAAGCCCGAAATTTCGGACGATTCTAGGACCAATTTGGCAGAGAAATCCTTAAAATCCTTAACGGTAAGTCGAATTTCGAAATTCTGCAATTCCGATATGAATTCTACTCGGTAAAAATTAGTGAGAACATCAGCGATGTGTATAAAGTAGAGTAGGTGACTAAGAAGCGTTCAGAGGTAAATGGCCTGCCACGTGACCGGTTTCGTACTTTCTATTAAGGGAAACGGTCGTGAGAAAAACTGATGAATTGATGAGTATGAGCGTATCGAAATTTAATTAATTCTTGTAATTTATGAATTAAAATCACATTCGGTCCTCTTTCAAATGTGCAAAGCGCGGGTCGTCAGGAAATTATACATTTTTAAATACTAGGGATATATTTTACTACTGAAGCTATCTTTTGCTGAAGGATTTGCATAATAATGCGGGCATATCCACGCGCTAGGAGACTTGATAGAATAAATAGCACGCTTTCCCATGTACCGCAATACTGCGCTTCATTTGCATACTCTGCTCCACGGAGCACAATAATGCACGCAGAATCACGTACACCTTGTGGAAACATGCAATAAACAATAGTTTAACATCGAAAATATATATAATTTAAATAATTTCAAAGCGGATCTTCTAGAAAATGCACTTGTAATGCCCCAGAAAGAAGGGTTCGATGACAATATTATCCAAATTTAAGGAAGGTAGCGAAGAAACAAAATAGGATATCTTGCTCAGTCAAGTAAGGAGTATTGTGACAGAAGACCGTAATTAAGTTCAAGGTTGTGTATTCGAACCGAATATCCTTAACTAACATACAATGCAGTTCAATCAGAAAAGAATATAATCTTCCACATATGAGCGAGTACGCAACCATCTTGACGAGATCATCTATCTCTATTCAAAATTAATAACGTGAAAAATTCTATTGTGAATAAAACAAAGTATACTATTTTTCAGAGAGAAAGAGAGGAAAAAAAAAGAAATCCCTTTGTTTCCTGGGGTATTCAGACCCGCTCTCTTTCCTGACGCTGAGGGATTACGGACGAATTTTTCGAGATCCTTCCGTTTTAGTAGTGTTTGGAAGATTTAGTTGGATTGTTTATGCACGCCAACGCCTGTTTTCTGAGATTTTATCTTAGAAATTGTTTTGACACGAACGTCACCTTAATTATGCCATTATCTTAGTTAAGACTTCGAGGGCCAAACCATGCGTTCAAAAATCTTATATTCCGGATGTGAGAAGGGATGAAATAGTGTTCTCCTCACCCAAAACAATGAGTAAAGAAGATTTTAAGATATCATTTCGTCAGTTATATTTTCTGTTGCTGATTTTAATCTCTAATGTTCTCATACCTCTTACTTGTTAGTTGAATCTCAAACGAATCCAAAACAACAGGCAAAAAAACTTAAAATATAATACATTAAATTAAATTTCTTCCTTGTATACACTGAACAACTTTGAATTTTCTTAGAAAACTCGAAAAATCTTTCAGTAAAAGATAGCTTCAATGGTAGCAAAGTGGCGAAGGTATCATCTAAAAAAACAATTTAACATTTAATTTTTGCTCCATTTTTTAAAATCATAACTTCCGTTTTATAATTACTCGAATTGACTTCTTTAGCAACTGAGGTCAATTCAATTACGATAGACGAAGCGAAGTTTTTCGCCCCATTGAACGTCACGCTCAACGATGCGGTTTGTCATAAGGCTCATTTATTAATCTTCGGAGGACTTAAACATGATTATAGTACTAAAACGCGTTTAAGTACCCTACGTACTGGTGAAATACTTAGAAATATAAAGTTTACGCAGTTTAAATGTCGTAAATTTCGAGAAATGCGTGTACACATGTTAGACCCAAAAATGCTCATTTAAAAAGGAGAAATGAATTAAAAGAGTGATTCAAATATAAGATTTGTTAAAATAATTTAAATTTATAATACAAAATTTAGCAATTTTTCTCGTTTTCTGTGTGACACGCAGTGATGACATAATTAAATGCACTCTTGACCTATGACGTGTAGAACGTGCAAGTTAAGCGTGTGACCCGTAATTAAACATGGCGTAAGAGGGCAAAGGATTAAAGCAATTTTCAATGTTATTTTTTTTAATGCAAATTATATAATTTCTAATATCCAAATTTTAATTTGCAGTTAGAGAATATACAAAGTTATCCGTGGACTATCGAAGGTTGGGATTCTTTAGTGAGGCAACGGATACTACAAAAGAGGCGCAGGAGAGCTTTCTACATGGGAATTATGGCTCTGACTCTTGTCATATTCGTAGGACTTGTGGTTGCCGTAGTGTTAATCTATCTCAGGAGGCGTAATGCTTAAATTAAGTTGTGCCACGTTGTGCCACTACCAGATGTCTACACAGTGACTTCGTTCGTGTGTACAGGTCATAAATGTTCACTAAACTGTTGACCCAGTCTCAAGTGTGAGTTAACAATTAGGTAAAGAACTCAAATTAGTTCCTGAATATCCAGAAAAGTTCGAAATTACTAGAAGAAGAATATATTTTGAATATTTCTTCATCACGACAACACATTAATTCTCTGATTGACTGTGTAAATTCAGTGACTCGACAATAACCGACATCATTTAGGATAAGTTCAATAAGCTGTAAATCTACATAGAGGAAGAAAATATTATATACGGGTGTGGTCCAAAAATCAGTTAACCAAGACGATAATAATTAGTAAAGCGATTTAAACACTAGTTTGGAATTAAAAAATGTTTATTGAAAGTAGAGATCTTCATTTTGAACGACTTTTTATTAGTATAAAGGTATATCTTGAAATGGTTAACCGATTTTTGGGCCGCCCTTTATTGAAAATTCATAATATAGTATTTAAATCTCAAAAAAATGTAGACAATTTATCATAAAAAGCGAATTAGCATTTTTTACAATAAGCGTAATTAAGTCACAGAAATTGTTTACAAGTATGAAAACATTCCTAAATATTACAGAAATTAATACGTAGGTTATATTGAAAGTAATGCCTGTCAAGTTATAATTCCTTTATTAACAATAAGAAGAAACTTTACACTGTTTAAAATACCCAATAAATATTTAAAAAATTGTTCTAAATTGTTTAGATTTTCGAGATTAATTGCCTGCTTCTATTTTAAAACAATCATGAAAATATTTACCATAGTTTTTACTAAAATTTTCTGATTATAGGTCTTTAAAATTAGGAAAAGACAGTAGAATTTTATAGGAATATTGTTAAAGTATTCACTTAGCATCATTTTATATTGTTTTATAAAATATCTAAAAGATCGTTGCTGCATTACATCGAATTATTCCCATCTACAAAACCGTCCATTATTTTTATATATAGTCACATATAATATTCCTTCGTCAATAATTAAATATATTTATGTATCAGTCACCCAATTTCAACGTTTACAATATATAAAGATCGACAAGTTCCTTAAAGGAACATTAGAAAAAAGATATTTTTAAAAATTTACTAATTAAAAAAATTACTTTTATTCCTCCAACATAAATTATCAACCTCATCTATTAGTTATAATCCATTTTAATTCGTACTAACATGGAAAATAACGAGTTAATTTCCATCTTTTCTTTCTATTAATTAAAAGAAGAACCATTTTTGATCTGAAAATCTTTCTTTTAACCTTCTAACTTATCAAAAAGTCACTAGAGACAAACAAATTATAATCTTAAAAGTGCCAATGATTGGATCTTTATCATAGATATAAAAGAAAAGTGCCTGAATATAAATTTACTTTGTAAAAATAAAATATGATTTATTATAATTTTATAGAATTATAAACACTGTATTTTGTGCGTATACCCGGCAGGAATTTGTTACAATCTTTGTATAACACATCCTACTATTATGGACAGTTCCCTAGATGTGGGTGGGTAATTGCAATTTAAATCGGTATATAACCCGCACCCACTTTTAAGAGCGGGTAATACGTTAAAAATACATAAATTGTTATCGAGGTAGTTAAACAAATAAACTACCTTCTTTTAGAAATAAGTAGACGCCTTGACCGGAATCGGAGACTAGATTTATTCCGGATATATGACTTCGTCCTTGCAATAAATTACCTTTATCACACGAGAATATATATATATACTGTATATGTTTTTTATTTTGTAATAATGCAAGAATAGTGATTCAAACTGAAGGTTGTAATCTAGAACTGGATGTTACAACACGCAAGAGTTACATAACTGTCGACATTGATTGTCTCTAATTACCATTTAGTATCAGTCACTGTATCAAGTAGGTGATGAAATCGAAATCTGGTAAACTTCCAAACTCATCTTACATAATTTATGAGAAGAAAAAATGGTAAAAATATGTTGTGGCATGTAGAAAGTGATGCAAGAAACCAGAGCGGAATTATAGAAAAGCAAAGGGACTAACTGTACCCGTAATTATTCAAAAATTAAAATTATTTGAATGGTTATAAGTACCTTTTATTAACATGTGCAAGTGGTCGCATGGCGAATGGTCCGATAAACCATACTTGCCACTGAAAATGTAAAAAATAACGTTTCGAAGTTACCCTCCAATGAATCTGCCTCAGGAAAGAAATATATTTGAACGTCTACTTTAATTATAGTAATTAAGATTCCTAATAACAACACAGAATAAGTTATGATCAGAAATTAAAATAAGAATTAGCATGAATAAGTGGCTAAAACACCAAACAAAAGCACTTCTCTTGTACTTGAATGTACTTGAATCCACCATTACTAAAAGGAATAGAAAAATATAAATGTAAAATTTAATTTTAAACGAGTTCTTTATCATTTCAGAACACTTTCAAATTGAATTAAACAACACATTCTATCTTCTATACATTATTAAATGAGTTTGAATTCTTTGCAATTGGATTTTATATCCCCCAAAGATCCAGGTACTAGAGAAGTTGCTTTATTTTGTATTTTAACTCCAATAAATCATTTTTTAAAAATATATCACTTTAAATTTTAGTATGTTAATGAGATTTCTATTACTAATTTTGTTAACATGTTATGTTTAGACCTTTAATCAATTATGAAAAGCAAACCAACCTGAAGATCAAAGCCAGAGATCGGAAAGAAAAGAATAACATGGAATTATTGCCGAAACTATTTTATTAATATGATTTTTCACAAATCGATGCTTGACATTTTATTCATTTACTGTTTGTAAATGGAGAGTGTCAATTTCTGTGGATAAATATTAAAAAAAAAACAAGGTTAAACATTCAAGTAAGATTTTATTTTTTATATTTTTTCTGTACCTATTATGTATGAAGTATTATTACAAAAAATATTCCTACAACATTAAGGTTTCTATAAAATTACTTGACTCGTGCACCACCATATATTATATATGTATTAATGCAATACATATAGAAAGATAGGCAATAATCTAGTAGCAAAAAACAATGAACAATACTCATAGAAAGATAATTTGTAAAAAAAGGAATATTTAATGTATTTTAAATAAAAATTATTTAATTTAAAAAAAAAATTATGTTTATGTACAAAACTGCAATTCTGTAATATTAATAATTATATATCAATTTATCCAGAAAATATGCTAATTCTCACTATAATCTGATTGACAGAAAACCTGGAGTCTTGCGTAACTACAGGGCGGCTGATGTGCATATTAGTTGTCCCTCGTTAGCAATGCATAATATATACCATGCATTACGCAAAACTAAAGTGAATGTATGAATTAATGCAAAATATCCATCGGTCCGGATCATTTCTGCTCTACGGCTGCCCCGTAAAATCGCTTTCTTCCAGGATGGTTTGTAAATGATTCTACGAGCAAAAGGATTAGTAGAAAAAGAAAAACCCTTACTAATGGAATGTAAAGTCATTGTCTTTGCTTGAAAGTTTGAACATTATTTTTCAAATAATAGACATAACTATTGCAAAGTTTTAAATCTTACACATTTGTCACAATCCCAGAGTAAAATATGTATTAAAAATTTATTCAATAAGTCTGCTACAACGTAATTTTGCATCAAAAGTTTTCTTTCAATTAGAAAATTACTCCTCATACATTTTTTTTAAAGAAGCTCCTTAAACACCAAATGTCACTCAAACCAATTTCTTCACCAAATGTCTTTATTAAAGCTCATATTATAACAGAGTTATAATATAATACTGAAGTTATATATAAATATACAGTATGATATTTAAATAAAATTTCTTTGAGAATTTTTTAAGTTAAAGAAATTTTAAATTGAAGTATAAATTTTTGTACATTGAAATTTCAAAAAGTGATAAATTAAATTCCAAATTAACCTCAAACGGAATATTTATAAACAAGTAAATTTTATTAACGGGAACACATTTTATACATTTTTCAACATTCTTAGAAGATATAACAGTGCTGCATATTTATAATTTCTGAATAATTTCTTAGTAAGAATATATCACAACTTATTAATAAATGTAAGTAAACATATAAAATTTTGTACTGTATATACAAATATTATATATTATAAAACAACTGTTTGATATAATATACTAAAAAGTTTAATTTGATTTCGCGTGTTTTAGAAACAGTCTACTTGATGGAAAATTCAATTTTTTTCATTAATTACATAGAAAATTGTGTATTTTAGCCACTCGTTTCTTGTAAGAGATGTTCAACTTTCAACAAAAACCCCAATTTTCACTTTTAGAATGNTTAATAAATGTAAGTAAACATATAAAATTTTGTACTGTATATACAAATATTATATATTATAAAACAACTGTTTGATATAATATACTAAAAAGTTTAATTTGTAATTATTATAGTATTAAATTTTGATTTTTATGTAAAATTAATTCCCACTTACTATTTGACAAAAGTCATTGCATGAATTGTCTTTTTTATTAATTCTACTGACCGATTTCAAATTACAAAACTTTAATTCTATAATATTAATATCATGAATTGTCTAGAAAGATTATTTTACCCAATTTGTTTGTACGTTTGTATAAAATTGTTTATTTAATTAATGAGAAAAAATTAGTTTCCAAAGAAATATGAATTTATCTTAAATAAACTGATTGTTTTCTAGTCTATTAATTGCCAGTTATTAATGCCTCGTACCTTCACCGAAGACAAGTGTAACGTGTTAGCACGTATATAAGAAAACAGGTAAAAATACTATATATAATTATGTGGTAGTTAAACAAATAAACTACCTTCTTTTAGAAATAAGTAGACGCCTTGACCGGAATCGGAGACTAGATTTATTCCGGATATATGACTTCGTCCACCACAAAGTCGTGTTCCTCTAATGGAATGCTGTGCAGAATCTGTTCTCTGAATGCCAGTGCTACGGTGTAAGGACGGCCGTTGGGATCGTGAAGGCATCTATTGTAGTAGTGGTCGTAGTATCCCTTACCGCGTCCGATCCGATGACCTCTCTTTGTAAACGCGAGGCCGGGTACCAACATTAAGTCTAGACCACCTCGAATAGAGAAAGAACTAATCATTTATAAAGTATAAAATACAAAGTGCATTAAAATGGTAAAATAGATACCCGTTGCCAGAGCTTCTTCGCGAACATCATCATCAGCCGGTTGTTTTATCTTCCAACTGGTAAGGGGAAGAGTGGAAAAATCTTCCATGGAATGTAGCTTTACCATTTCCATTAAATGACTCTTGGTACTGAAAATGAAATAGATTTAAGAAAATGTTTCCACATCTGATATCTATTTTGCTTAATAATGTTTCAAAAGACTTCTTAATAGTGTTGATATACAGTGGTACCTCAGGATACAAAATTAATCTGTTCCGAAACTGAGATCGTATCATGAAAATGTCATAAGGTGGATCATCTTTTCCCATACGATTACATGTAAAACCAAATAATTCGTTCCAACGCGAAAAACATACTCAAATTAAAGCCAAGTAATACATTAAAAAAAATAACTGTAGTAAGAAAAACAAATGAAAAATGCGAACTAATGTAACGTCGTATGGTGAGTTTTTGTTCGTATCGTGGAGCAAAAATATGTTCGAATTTCATGTCGTATCCTGAAAATTTCGTATGCTGGGGCGTTCGTAACCTGAGGTACCACTGTAATATATAATTGTTTATTTATCATAAGTAAATCAGGAAATGTCACTAAGCAATTGATTTCTTTCCTCACAATAACAAAGAAAAAAGACTCATAACAAGAAGTTAAAATACAATAAAAGATGAAAATCATTAATAAGTACAAAGTATGCAAAAAGTACAATGAAATTTTAAAGGTATGTTAAAAATACAAAAATAATAATTAAAAAATTGTAAACGGTACATTTGCATGTATGTTTGAAGCAAGAAAAATCATTTGAGTAATGAATGTTCAACAATACTCATATTTTGAGAGATGCAATACAGTAGTATCTTAGTGAAATAGAAAACCTACAACAGGGAGAGGCAACCATTTTCTATGTAAGGACAACATTTAAAACTTTCGCATACAAAAAATAGTAAAAAATTCAGGTAAATCACAATTATTTATTCATATATACGTAATTATAAATTAACACGAGCAATTATTTATTGTGACATTGTCACAATGCAGGACTGCAATTTTTAATCATATTTTTAATTAATTTCATTTAAAATATATGCTCTCCACCTAAACTTATTAGTGTCTTGCCCCCTTACATCATTCTTTTCCTTTAACAATAAAGTTGTACCATCATCTATCTAAGATCTTTCAGGGAAAAACTTTTGAATTGAAATAACGTAACTTCTGGTTTTCATCAAAAGTTCATATATAGTTAATCGGGGCATCCTGCCACTAAGATTTCCATACCTATCTTGGTTTTCATCTATGTAACTCTGTACTTGAAATTAAGGAAAGACAGACAGATGAATGGATGACAGTGGGAACTTATAGGTCTACAATTTTTTCAAATTGCAGCTCAATAAGTATTTTTAATTTGATTTCTGGAACTTATATAAATATAATATATCCAGAATATTTGGCTGAATATTAGTCACTGCTAGTTTTAAATTAGTTTTGATGTAAGTCTATTAGCCAATTTCTTGTTTTACTTTTTACTAAATTCATTGTGGAAAAAACTGTTTACATACATAAGTTGTAGAAAATAATGATAGAATTTTTGCCACATACTTCTGTAAGGTGGGAAATTGATATATTTATTAACGTTTTGTGTGACATGGGCCATTACAAAATATTCAGTAATCCACCCAACCTATAGGATGGTGTAAAAATGCAAGATTGGCTACATGTATTTTGCCAAGGCACTTTTAAGTATAACCGATTTGTTTAAAGCCAGGAATTTTTAACATTCTTTAGATAATTTTTTCCAAGCAAGAAGGAGCAGCCATAGCTCAAACTGGTAAAGACAGTCAATTAGCAATTGGAAATTTGTGAAATAAATAGATCATAGTATAGTTTTAAACACATTGTAGCATGGACATCTGCAGAAAATTTTTCAGGGAGAAGCAAAGTTTGAGGACAAATAATTACATCAATATATTTTTAATTAATTATTTAATGTTTTTGGATTTTTCTACGAATAGATTAACGAATAGATTATAGAAAACAGTATTAGATCAAAGTGTCCCGTGGTCGTGAGTGTTAGGTTATGTACCTCAATCACTTTTACAATTATAATCTGTGGAATATTTTACTCGATTTCAAGGGAAGACATTTGTTCCTCCTGCAGATGCCTGTGAATCACAGTATATATATTCCCACACAAGCCTAGTGAATGATATCAAGACTGACGGCAACAAGGAGTTACAGAATTACTGTATTTACAGAATAATATTCATCAAGCTGATGAATTATAAAGTTTCAATTACAGGAACAAAGCCTTCTGTGCAGATTTGTTGTATTTAAATCAGACTTTTAGGCACAATAATATCCAATTGTAAGAACTGTAAATGCATTTTCTGTTGTAAGATATAATACATTATTTATATTTGATTGTGTACTTATTTTTGAGATCAAAGGTAGATATGAAGACAATTAGAATTTCAAATATATCTTTATACTTGCAACAGAAAATGTATGTCAGATGATACATTAAGCAATAATAAGTATGTTTTCCTTCAAATTATTTAAATTTTAAATGTAAATTTTAAGACAACAGTAAACAGTAATCTGTATTTTTAAAGAGAATAATCCATTTTTTCCAAACAATATTATAATTTCTCTTTGAAATAAAACTGTATAGATTTAATTTTAAAGAAGAATGTTTTCTGCATGAAAATAAAGTGGGTTTAAATTAAGTTTTCACTCATTAATGAAGAAAATGCTTACTTAACATGGAAAGTATGAGATTTATTTAAGTTTATATATTTTTAACAAAGACTAAAACTGAAAATATAAATTAGTTTCTTATAAAAACACAGATTATCATCAAACATTATAAATAATTAGAGGAAAAGGGAAAAGCGTTTACATTTAACGTTCATTGCTTTCTGCAATAAAAATTTTACATTTGTTGGAGTTTAGATAAGGTTTTAATTGTAAAAGAATATTATTTGTGAGGATCTGGAAAATCTAGAATAAAAATCTGACATACAAAATGCAAATTATTGCATTTTGTCCAAACAACAGTTGGGAAAAGACAACACTGTGTATTTGACTTTCATGAAAATTTTACAATTAAAGGTCAACATTATTTTAAAATGGTCTGGGGCATTAATAGGTTGTGAATTCTGTAAATTTAACTGTTTAATATGATACCAATAAAGGTTGTAGAACTCTAAATGCATTTTATGTCGTAAGTTTAATAAAGAAAAGTATTCAAATATCTAATTCTTTGTAATGTTTACAAATTTGGGAAGTCTGAAAAGTCTGAATCACAGAAGAAGTTTACTTGTAAAGAATATTGTGAAATACTTCCGTTTAAGTCCTCCAGACACCACTGCCGGAAAGTATCGTGTTTCTGTGTAGTTTGCGGAGAGGAAGGGGATCACGACATTACCATATCAACCTCCATATACTCTAATATTAAATGCAAATGACTTAATAACACAATGTTGAAATTAATCTGAGTTATTGCTTTTTAATTATCATGTATGTATCAACTATTTGTTCAATTTTAAACTTGTAAATTCTAGAATGTAAGATTTTTATAGTAATTTGTCTATACCAATCTGTTTTTCTGTATCATGCATGAAGTTTTTACATTTTTCCACAAAAAGCAGATTGTGGAATTATGCAAATAGCAAAATATTCTACTTTTAGTTGGAATGTGAAACAACAAATGATGCTATATGAATGATTGTGTCACATTTTATGTGAAAATGTCATTTGGAACTGTATATTTGAAGTGATAACACGGAAGTGCATTTTGCTTATTTTAACTTTTGTCTAATGCTTTATGAATATGTTATGGTATCAAGAAGCTGAATTAATAGTCCAGATTCATTTTGTTATGTATGAGATAGTAGCTTTGTAATGAAAAAAGAAAAGAAGTGTAATATAGCAGATTTTGTTGAAGAGGCATATCATGCATACTTTGGTATAAAGCTCAGAGACTGGGACAAGAAATGTAACCGACATCAAATTTTTCACACATATTGAATAACTGAGAAAATGGAATTGAGGCAAGACACTCTCTTTCATTTACTATTTCGATGGCATGGTGAAAGCCAACAAGACACAAAAAATGCTACTTTTGTTTTACTATAACTGTAAAGGGGGTTACAATACCAAAAACAAAAAGTCTAATGTCTATTCCCTCTGCTGTCAGACCTGTACCATATTGCTCATCTAGGAAATGCAATAAATATGAAAAAACAAATACTGGAACTAACACATCTTGCTACATATTCTTCAATCTTTAACTTAATGGAATTGCATACACACAACATAGAGTAGTAATGGGAAGCACTATTGCAGGGACATTATGCGAGATGGTCCTAAGGATTTTAGAGAAAGCAATCTGACCTGTACCATGTTGTCATGATTTTCTTGTACCATCTGTAGTGTATGTAGCTCACTTAACATGATTTAATGTAAACATAGCTAGTCTTTATTCCAGCACAGTTTTATCCATTCTTGACCTTTCCAACCTGGTTCACATTCCAATGCTGCCTTGCTTGCTGAGTTGACTAAGTTCTAGTGTTGGACCTGATTCAGTGCTTACCCTGAACCTCTCTTGAGTTGTTTCTGGTGGTATGTGTTCATTTGAAATAAATCTCTTAATCATGAAGATGTTCATGGTAAGGATATTTGTCACTGTCACTGTCAATTCATCTTGTCGGTGATTTGACAGTGACACTATTTTTGCTAATTATTTGATATTTCATTGAATCAAACTCACAACTCAATTTATTTTCTTTGCTCTGCTTCATGAGAACAGTATTACCTGGTATCATATTGCATTCTTTTACCATATACTGTTTATTGTAGTACTACTTTCCTTTATTCTTTCTCCACGTATCTCTCCCTCTCTTAGCTCTTCATTACCCCAATATCATTGCTAAATTCGGGTAGTTTTGTTCCAATCTCACGGTTGAACAATAATTCTGCTGGACTTATCCCCATCATAGAATGTGGTGTCTAACAATACATTAATAAATAATCATAAAATTCTTCCTTCCAGTTATGGTTTCCTGCATGATCAATTTTTAACATTTACAGTAAACTACGATTTTATCTATATACTTCTCCATTTGCTTGGGGTCACAGTGGAGCTGAATGCCTAATTGTTGCTCCCTCTAATTCCACTGTAATGAATTGTGGACCATTATCGGTAATGATTGTGTGAGGAAAACCATATCTAGCAAATATTTTGTAAAGGGTCTCAAGATTGTATCTGCTTTTTGTGCTGTAGATAATTGTCAGTTCTTAGAATCTACTATAATAATTAATAATTACCAGCAGATATTCTTTCGTTGGAAGGGGACCTAATAGATCTATTGCAAATGTATCCCATGGCTTATCCAGCATTACATTTCTGTCAGGTTTACAGATTTTTGGACCAGATGACAGCTGGGACATGATTTAACATGCTTTTCTGCATATTTGTCAATTTCTTCCCACCAAACTTTACTACTAAGTCTATTTTTTATGGCTATAATTCCTGGGTGGCCCTCGTGCACAATGTATAATGCCCTAGTCAGTAATGCTAGTGGGATCACAATACATGTACCTCAAAGAACATTTTCCCAGAGAAAAAGTTCAAAATTTTAAACCGGGAGGAGTTACTCAATGAATTCCCTTAATCAATTTGTATCACACAGCAAACTTCTATCAGCATCGGATCTTTTTCCAATTTGTGATCAACTTCTGTTAGGGTAATAGCTCTGGGAATGGATTCCATAGTTACCCAATCTTCTTTAGAACTTCTTCAAGTACTGGTAGTGGGAACCATTCCCTTACAATAGCCTCATTTGCCCTGCATGTGTCAAATAGCCTAAACTTGCTCAAATCCTTCATTACAGGAACTACTGGGGATACCCAGGGAATTGGTCTCTCAATCCTTTTGATGATATCTTGGTGGATAAGTGATTCAATTTGTTCCTGTATTTGATCGCAAATTTTAAACAGAACTCTCTGTAGTGGTTGGGCCACTGGGGGCAAAGTAGGATCAATTAAAAACCTGAGTTTAAAATCTTTTACTTTCCCAATTCCTTTAGTTAATTTCTTTTCGAGTTGTATGGTATTGACCTGTAACTCTGGACCAACTTCTAAAATCTCTAACTTAACTGCTGTTTGGTAGTCCAAAATTCCCTGACCTTGACCACAACAACAAAATTTGCATCTTTCTTTTCCACTTTAACATAACAATCAAATTCACCCAGTAATTCTAAGGTTCTGTCCATATGGGAAAAATTTCTGATTTGACAATATTCGCAACTTACAAAAAATGTCCTTCTCTTTACACAAATCCCACATGTCCTCACTGATAATGTTGTATGATGCCATTTTAATGATAATGTTGCATGAGGATTTCCGAGTCAATTAGTAAGTTTAAAGGCACATCTCCTATAATGACTTTGAAGCTCTGCTCCTTTGCCATGTTGATCTGGTTGATGTCTTTTAGATTAAGATCCCCAGGGGGTCCGTAGGAAACACTTTGAGGAACATTGTATTAAACAAACCACTAACTTACTAGTAGTGCATTAGTGAAAGGAGTCAGGAGTTGAAGTTGATTTAAAAAAATACTAAATCATATATTTTTCTGCAAATTTCCCATTCCTGATGAAATGTTATTTATTTTTGAGCAATGCTGATTTATACTTGTATGTTTAGGACTAAATATGGAAGTTGTAAAGGATTTAAATCACCAATAATATGCAACAAACCTTAAGTACTCATGCAACAAGAAAATGTTTAAAAATACAAAGAGAAGACTAAAATGTCTACGTATTTTTTATTGTGTAAATTTGTCAGCCAATTTTTTGAAGGAAATTATGTATTTTTTAATTGTTTGGTTTGTCACCTTTTTAAACTGTTGCATACTTTTGCAGAGCCATAGCCTCTAATAAATGAAATGGAAAACTATTGTTCCTGGTGATTTGACATGGCAAAAATCAAGACATTTTAGTCTTTTCTATGTATTTTTTAATGTGTAAATTTGTCAGCCAGTTTTTGAAAGAAAAAAAATGTTCGTTTGTAGATGCAGGCCTCTAAAGAAAGCCAAAAACGTGAAAATTGAAAGTCATTTTCTTGCTGAAAGAGTGTTTAAAGTTTGTTGCACATTATTGGATGGTGGAAAAATTTCCAGCCTTTTCCTGCAATATTATGCAAGATCAGAAACAAAGTCTTCTAGTGACTGAAAAAAATTAAAATCCTGAATGTTTAAAATGTGAAACATTTACTGGTAGGATTACTGTTCAAATGCAAATGCCTGTATGACATTACTACAATCAAAAGCACATTTGATGTGATTTTCACAAGTAACAGGAAACAATAAATGTGTTTCCTGGCACTATAACTCTTTTAAATTAACATAATATACTGTATATAAAAGCAAACACTTTCAATGATGCATTATTTAATCTTCCTCAAACAAATTGAATCTGAAACAAAATGATGAATCTTCCTCAAACAAATTATTTAGAATGGGATGACAAATGTTGGAATATCGATCAAGAAATTCAAAGAAGAGAATGTACTTTAAAACTTTTTAAATATATAACAAATAAATTCTTAATTAAGAATTTATTTGTTAAAAAGACTTTAATGTACTGTTGAAAGTGCTTGATTTTATATATATATTATGTTAATTAAAAAGAGTTCTAATGCAGAAGGATAGTTATTTACATGTTACTAGATGACAACTAACATTTTTTACAACTGGGTAGTTAAAAGAGTTATACAGTAAATATTAATTAATAAAAGAGTGTATACAGTAAATATTAATTAATAAAAGAGTGGTAGAACATTGCACAGGATATTCACCTAATAAAAATGTGTCATCAAAAAATATTAAAATAATATTCTTTCCTAAAAATACATCATCATTGATTCAATAACACAATCATGGAATTATGTCTAACTTAAAAGAATACTAAAGAAGTGAAATGTATGGAAGAATTTTAGAAGATGACAATCAAAGGTGAACCGATATGACTTCTACTGCTAACAGAATTTCTCTACATGATGCACTACATCTCTTGCCAATGTTGTGGGATCAACTGTCTGAGAAGATCATTGACAATTCTTTTAAAAAGAGTAATTTTTTTAAAACAGAATGGGGACATTTGAAAATGAAGTTGTGTTTGTTGAAGAGAAGTTCATAAATAACATCCCAGATGATATATCAAAAGAAATTTTTAAAAACTGGTTGATAATTGACAAGGAAATTCTGATGACTGCTACAATTAGATATGGACAATAGTTAAGTATGTACTTTAATAGCATTAATAGTTAACTACTAATTACAATTACTATTCCAATTTAGTAATTAAACCACTAGTTAACTATGTGATCAGTTTCAACTACTCTAAGTAAAACATTTGGTCTCAAAACTGGACAGTAGAAACAACAGACAGAAAATGAACATGAACGTCAAAGTCGGTCCAGCAGTCATACAATTCAAATTCAAATATTTTCTGACTTTGAGGTTCATGTTCGTTTTTTGTTTGCTGTTACTTTAAGTATTTTTCCTTTTACTTCACTATAACATTGCCTTGGAGTAATCCATTATTAGAGAGGTTGAGATCGAAGTTTTCATCACTAAAACATGAATGTTGAGTGCTGACATCTTGTAATCCTAGAAGTTTGACAATGGTGCTTGGAATGTCAAGCATGGCAAGTAGAAGTTCGGCTTAAACATCTGCATTTTTCTGTCTTTTGGGTTAAAATTGTGACATATTTTATTAAAATAATGATTACTTAAGCATTTCTGAATAACATTGTAAAGAAACAGATGATCTTAATCCAGAAATTATTTAATTATTCAATTTTTTGGAAGTGATGTGCCTATAAAATTTTATATATTTGTGTTCATAATAGCTTATCATAACACTGTAGAAGTATGTTCTTTCACTACATCTTCTACCATCAACAGTGTAATACATTTGTAAATTTCTAAAAATAATTTCACTAATAATTTCCCAATTTCTAAATTGTCATCTGCATACAGATTTATAGAAGCCACTACTTCCCTCAACAAAAGTATGTTGTGAGAATAGGCAAAACACATTGGAATAGTCCTACTACTATATTGTACTCTAGGAGACACAACGCTAACTAAACTCAAAAATAATTATTTAGTGTTATTAAACATCCTTTAAATATTTTAAAACAGTTTAATTTGTTTATTACATTTGCTGGTAACCATCGCTGTTCTTAAATGTTTCTGCCATTTTTCAAAAATATCCCACGAATCAGTGTGTGATGTGAACATGTAGCGCAATGCATTTTATTTGGAGTTCAAACATCAAACATGTACTTCTGCTTATCGTACAAGTTTAAAGTTTGAATTTCGGCTGCAACCTCTCTATTATTAATATATTTTTGCATATTTTTTTACTTTTATTTTTATTTCATTATTACACACATTGTTGGTTCTATTGCTCGGCATGTCACATCATTGTACTACTTATATTTCTACCCCGACTGTGCCTAGCAGTGTTGGGTGAAATATAAAGCTTATTTTGTCTGTCTGTCTGTCTCTATTACTAAGCAAAGCAACACATACCTCGGTTTTTATGAAGATAGCCGCTTCAACTTTTTGTTACTTTTTCAGTAGCCTTTTGTACTTTTAGCCTTTTGAAACTTTGCCTTTGTCAGGAACCAATCTTGTACAATTTGTTTTTCACCATATTACTTGTATATTTGAAAAGATGGACAACAGAAGATTGATAACGATGATTGTTGTAAATTAATTTTTAAACAGTTAAAAGACAAACTAAAAAAAACCGAATAACTTAAAAATTCATATTTATAAGAGTGCTTCTGTATATAAGCATGTTTTAAAGAAAGAAAAGAAATATTTCAACTTTATGAATTTTGTTAGGATATATAGGCATTAATTTATCTTTAATATTTAGCAATTATTTTTGCTAATTCTGTTTATAAAAGTTATCCCAAGTTTTTAAAAAATTATAAAAATATACTTTTGAAACTAGAGCATCTTTTCCAATATGCTATGATGTGGAGGTAGAATAAATGGTGTTCAGTTTACAGAAAAGACGAATAGATTTATTGAAACAATGTGAAAATAATATAATTTGAGTAATTTTAAAAACCAGTTCATACTTTATTAGAATGGAAAAGAAAGAGAAAACAGAAATTCCAAACATCACTTTGATTTTTGTTTGCTTCATATATTTTGTGCGCTTCAAATGCTTTGAACCTTGTACTGACATCTTATAGCGATTCATGTGAATTGACTGGACCAATTCTAAGTCACTTTGCCACAACAACAGCATTAGATCAACTGACTAATGGTTCCAGTCAGACAGATTTAAATACTTGTAGTCGAGTTGGAACAGTCGGTGAGCTACAGCTAATCAGACTTTGGGTTTATGAAAACTTGCGTAATGAGAAAAGATGGCAAAAAATTTAGACTTAAGACAAATTGCTAAATGAAGTAAGATAATAACTATAAATTTATGATATTAGTTGGGCAGATTACAAAGGTATTTATAAAAAGTTAGAAAAATTTACAATGATTGGCTGGTGTTTTAATTTGTAACACTAATTCTGATTGATCATAACATATTGACCACTGACTAAGCGTATTCAAACACTAAAGATAAAAAATTTTAGTTAAAAAACAAGTAAAAATATACTCTTTCTATTTCCGACTTTGAGGATTCTATAGATCAAAACTGACAAACAAGCGACAAGGAATAACTAGACTTTATCATTACCATTATTATTTTATTATTGATACAATCCAAATGCTTTTCACCATCAGACCTCTTCAGTGGATACATTAAGATATCAATCGCTGGTTACACTTTATATCCAGCAGTCGTTCCCAGCATGCATCAACAATCATTCCAGCATTCAAATTAAGTACATTTGCATATTCAGTGATGTAAAAATGATAGAAGAATGTCCTAAGACATATAATATTCCTGAATATATAATAGAACTTATAAAATTTGTATTTAATAACAATTATTTAAACATTTCTACAGAGTATTATAGACAGAAGAAAAGTATTGCTATGGGATCGGTCATAGGTCCAAAACTGGCTGATATCTATATGAATATAATAGATAAAAGAATTTCAAATTTAACAGGTATTAAATATTATGCAAGATATGTAGATGACATATTAATAGTTTATGATTAATAGTTTATGATTCTTAAACAGTTTCATCTAAATACATTGAGGAATATGCGAACGGATTACATAAAAATTTAAAATTTACAAGTGAAGATAAACAACAAAATGAAATGAATTTCTTAGATGTCACCATAAAGAGAGAAGAAACAAGTGTATCATTTAGTAAGTATGAAAAGCCATGTAATAATAATAAAACTATTAACTATAAATCTTACTGTCCTATAGAAAACAAAAAGAATGTTTTTATTATGGAATTGAGAAAGATATTGAATCGAACAACTCTGCAAGAAAATATAGATATTGAAGTAAAACGATTGTTTAAAAAATTTCTGTTAAATGATTATCCGAAGTATATCCTTTGTAAGTGGTATAGTTTATATTTAAAATGTAGATTTAATGTTAAAAATGACATAAAAAATATTTCTTATGTAAAGTTTCCTTATGTTGCTAATATTTTTGAAAAATATAAGCCGATATTTAAAGAATTTTCTATATGCATAGTTGCAAATCAAAAGAATAAGATGTCAAATATTATCATTATAATAAACAGTGAAAATTCGCCCAGAGACCAATTTGAGATTGCTGGTGTTGTATACAGAATGTCATGTACATGTGGAAGTCCAAATTATTACATCGGGGAAACCGGAAGAAGATTGGAATTGGGAATAAAGGAACATGAGGCGGCCATTAGACTGAAAATGACGGAATCAGCGTGGTTTTTACNAATTACTATTCCAATTTAGTAATTAAACCACTAGTTAACTATGTGATCAGTTTCAACTACTCTAAGTAAAACATTTGGTCTCAAAACTGGACAGTCTCAACAGACAGAAAATGAACACGAACGTCAAAGTCGGTCCAGCAGTCATACAATTCAAACTTCAAATATTTTCTGACCTTCAGGTTCATGTTCGTTTTCTGTTTGTTGTTACTCTAAGTACTTTTCCTTTTACTTCACTATAACATTGCCTTGGAGTAATCCATTATTAGAGAGGTTGAGATCGAAGTTTTCATCACTAAAGCGTGAATGTTGAGTGCTGCCATCTTGTAATCCTAGAAGTTTGACAATGGTGCTTGGAATGTCGAGCATGACAAGTAGAAGTTCGGCTTAAACGTCTGCATTTTTCTGTGTTTTGGGTTAAAATTGTGTCATATTTTATTAAAATAATGAATATTTAAGCATTTCTGAATAACATTGTAAAGAGACAGATGATGTTAATCCAGAAATTATTTAATTATTCAATTTTTTGAAAGTGATGTGCCTATAAAATTTTATATATTTGTGCTCATAATAGCTTATCATAACACTGTAGAAGTATGTTCTTTCACGGCATCTTCTACCATCAACAGCGTAATACATTTGTAAATTTCTAAAAATAATTTCCCTAATAATTTCCCAATTTCTAAATTGTCATCTGCATACAGATTTATAGAAGCCACTACTTCCCTCAACAAAAGTATGTTGTGAGAATAGGCAAAACACATTGGAATAGTCCTACTACTATATTGTACTCTAGGAGACACAACGCTAACTAAACTCAAAAATAATTATTTAGTGTTATTAAACATCCTTTAAATATTTTAAAACAGTTTAATTTGTTTATTACATTTGCTGGTAACCATCGCTGTTCTTAAATGTTTCTGCCATTTTTCAAAAATATCCCACGAATCAGTGTGTGATGTGAACATGTAGCGCAATGCATTTTATTTGGAGTTCAAACATCAAACATGTACTTCTGCTTGTCGTACAAGTTTAAAGTTTGAATTTCGGCTGCAACCTCTCTATTATTAATATATTTTTGCATATTTTTTTACTTTTATTTTTATTTCATTATTACACACATTATTGGTTCTATTGCTCGGCATGTCACATCATTGTACTACTTATATTTCTACTCCGACTGTGCCTAGCAGTGTTGGGTGAAATATAAAGCTTATTTTGTCTGTCTGTCTGTCTCTATTATTAAGCAAAGCAACACATATCTCGGTTTTTATGAAGATAGCCGCTTCAACTTTTTGTTACTTTTTCAGTAGCCTTTTGTACTTTTAGCCTTTTGAAACTTTGCCTTTGTCAGGAACCAATCTTGTACAATTTGTTTTTCACCATATTACTTGTATATTTGAAAAGATGGACAACAGAAGATTGATAACGATGATTGTTGTAAATTAATTTTTAAACAGTTAAAAGACAAACTAAAAAAAACCGAATAACTTAAAAATTCATATTTATAAGAGTGCTTCTGTATATAAGCATGTTTTAAAGAAAGAAAAGAAATATTTCAACTTTATGAATTTTGTTAGGATATATAGGCATTAATTTATCTTTAATATTTAGCAATTATTTTTGCTAATTCTGTTTATAAAAGTTATCCCAAGTTTTTAAAAAATTATAAAAATATACTTTTGAAACTAGAGCATCTTTTCCAATATGCTATGATGTGGAGGTAGAATAAATGGTGTTCAGTTTACAGAAAAGACGAATAGATTTATTGAAACAATGTGAAAATAATATAATTTGAGTAATTTTAAAAACCAGTTCATACTTTATTAGAATGGAAAAGGAAGAGAAAACAGAAATTCCAAACATCACTTTGATTTTTGTTTGCTTCATATATTTTGTGCGCTTCAAATGCTTTGAACCTTGTACTGACATCTTATAGCGATTCATGTGAATTGACTGGACCAATTCTAAGTCACTTTGCCACAACAACAGCATTAGATCAACTGACTAATGGTTCCAGTCAGACAGATTTAAATACTTGTAGTCGAGTTGGAACAGTCGGTGAGCTACAGCTAATCAGACTTTGGGTTTATGAAAACTTGCGTAATGAGAAAAGATGGCAAAAAATTTAGACTTAAGACAAATTGCTAAATGAAGTAAGATAATAACTATAAATTTATGATATTAGTTGGGCAGATTACAAAGGTATTTATAAAAAGTTAGAAAAATTTACAATGATTGGCTGGTGTTTTAATTTGTAACACTAATTCTGATTGATCATAACATATTGACCACTGACTAAGCGTATTCAAACACTAAAGATAAAAAATTTTAGTTAAAAAACAAGTAAAAATATACTCTTTCTATTTCCGACTTTGAGGATTCTATAGATCAAAACTGACAAACAAGCGACAAGGAATAACTAGACTTTATCATTACCATTATTATTTTATTATTGATACAATCCAAATGCTTTTCACCATCAGACCTCTTCAGTGGATACATTAAGATATCAATCGCTGGTTACACTTTATATCCAGTAGTTGTTCCCAGCATGCATCAACAATCATTCCAGCATTCAAATTAAGTACATTTGCATATTCAGTGATGTAAAAATGATAGAAGAATGTCCTAAGACATATAATATTCCTGAATATATAATAGAACTTATAAAATTTGTATTTAATAACAATTATTTAAACATTTCTACAGAGTATTATAGACAGAAGAAAAGTATTGCTATGGGATCGGTCATAGGTCCAAAACAGGCTGATATCTATATGAATATAATAGATAAAAGAATTTCAAATTTAACAGGTATTAAATATTATGCAGGATATGTAGATGACATATTAATAGTTTATGATTCTTAAACAGTTTCATCTAAATACATTGAGGAATATGTGAATGGATTACATAAAAATTTAAAATTTACAAGTGAAGATAAACAACAAAATGAAATGAATTTCTTAGATGTCACCATAAAGAGAGAAGAAACAAGTGTATCATTTAGTAAGTATGAAAAGCCATGTAATAATAATAAAACTATTAACTATAAATCTTACTGTCCTATAGAAAACAAAAAGAATGTTTTTATTATGGAATTGAGAAAGATATTGAATCGAACAACTCTGCAAGAAAATATAGATATTGAAGTAAAACGATTGTTTAAAAAATTTCTGTTAAATGATTATCCGAAGTATATCCTTTGTAAGTGGTATAGTTTATATTTAAAATGTAGATTTAATGTTAAAAATGACATAAAAAATATTTCTTATGTAAAGTTTCCTTATGTTGCTAATATTTTTGAAAAATATAAGCCGATATTTAAAGAATTTTCTATATGCATAGTTGCAAATCAAAAGAATAAGATGTCAAATATTATCATTATAATAAACAGTGAAAATTCGCCCAGAGACCAATTTGAGATCGCTGGTGTTGTATACAGAATGTCATGTACATGTGGAAGTCCAAATTATTACATCGGGGAAACCGGAAGAAGATTGGAGTTGAGAATAAAGGAACATGAGGCGGCCATTAGACTGAAAATGACGGAATCAGCGTGGTTTTTACATTGTAGAGAATTTAATTGTAATATAAATAGAAAAAGTACTAAAATATTGTATAAAATAGAAAATAATTTAGAAAGAAAAATTATAGAACATTTTTGCATCACCAAACATGCAAATGTACTTAATTTGAATGCTGGAATGATTGTTGATGCATGCTGGGAACGACTGCTGGATATAAAGCGTAACCAGCGATTGATATCTTGATGTATCCACTGAAGAGGCCTGATGGCGAAATGCATTTGGATTGTATCAATAATAAAATAATAATGGTAATGATAAAGTCTAGTTATTCCTTGTCACTTGTTTGTCAGTTTTGACCTATAGAATCCTCAAAGTCAGAAATAGAAAGAGTGTATTTTTACTTGTTTTTTAACTAAAATTTTTTATTTTTAGTGTTTCAATGTATACCGATCCCATTGGTTTTTAATAATTGAATTTATAAGCATATTCAATGTGAACGTTTTTGCTACTAGTTTGTCAAATTAAGTCAAATTTTATCAAATAGTGTGAAATCACCGTTACTTGTAAGAAATTTGAAGAATTCTGGTGCAGAAGTCTGCGGGCAAACTTCATTTAACACACATTACTCATGACACTTTGTCTCTGAAGTTTGTGGGAAAAGTCAAAGAATGTACTACTTTTCACTTAAAAATCCACAATTCTTTGCAACATTAGTTGAAGAAAATGATAAAATAGAAATATGCATTGATACTTTCATACATTATACATGAATTTGGTTAATAAATTACTTGAATTCAAAATTTGAATAAATATTAATTTAAAACTTACATTTTTGAATAATATTTTTGCATTTCAGATTATTCTCCATGATCTTTTATAATAAATTTCATTTTATTCTTCTCAAATTTATTAAAAACATAAATTCTCTTTTTTCAAATAATTTTACAAATAAGGTATGATTCTGTGAGTGCTTTAAATACATTAGAGCTTCCATGTTTTAAACTGAGAATACTCTTATTCATTGCTTCAAGTATAGATGCTTATGGAAGAAGAATACAGAAGAGAATGTCCAGTCTCTTCTCTTTTCATTCTCATTAAGTATGAACTAAATTTTACTGCTGATTATGTATTTGATTTATAAATTAATTTAAAAGTTTCATTAAAACATTTTACAAAAATACATGTTTTTCTTTATAATCTAACACATGTATATTTGTGAATTCATATTTTCAGAGTGTGATGTGTTGTGAAATATGTATTTAAAACATCATATTTGTGTAGCAAGAACATCTTCACATTCTTTTACAAAAATGCTATGATTAGCTTTTTTGTATGTTGCTGTCTATTAGTGAGTAATTCAAATAAATTTTTTCCATATTTATTCTATTTAATAGTCATAACACTACTTTGTTTAACAATAAGTAAAGCTAGAAGATAACATGTCATTAAACTGGATACATCCTGTTAAAAGAAAATTGATCTGCATCAGAAAATTATCTTTTTACATGCAGTTTTTTGTTTTATGTTTTTAATAATTTGTTTTATCTTCCATAAAGATATTTATATGGTGTTTTCTAGTTTAAAAGCATGCATAAATAATACATTTTTTTTTAATCTACTAATAATTATGCAAATGCATGTTAAAGTTACAAGTTTCATTTAATTTAGAAAATATTAAAAATAATATGGTAGACTTATTAAAGTTAAAATGTTGATGCTTTTATAACTGAGACTGATTATTTATCATTACTATTTCAGTTGTTAACATAAAAGTCTAACAGCTGGAACATAGACAAATTAAAACTACATACCATACACACAATCTCCCAGCAAATAATATGTAATGAAATTTTCAATGCAGAAATCAATGAAAATTGCATTAATAGTAAGGATCATGAAAGAATATCTACCACATGGCAATTGTTGGTTGATAACCTCTAAAGGAAAGCGAATAAATGACATTACATCAAGAAAGTACTATAGATAAATAAGTTATTGTACTACACAATTGTATCTTCTTGTCGTAATAATTTTATTTTTTTAATAATTTGTAGAGTATATGTAAAATGTAACAGATATGTATTAAATATTCAAAAACAAGTTGACATCAAAAAGAAAATAATTTTAAAACATGTTATAAAATTAGAATTGTTAATGTTCTGTAATGATAGAGTCTTGATGTAGTTCCCTGAAACAGGCTGAAAACATTCTGTTTGTATTTAATTCAAATACACATTATTTGTGTGTATGGTATGCAGTCTTAATTAGTTATTAACAACTGTTCATTTAACTACTGAAACATGAGTAAGAAAGTAGATGCAACTCAAAACAAAGTACTGTGATGGGAATATATATGTTATAATGATTGGCTTTAAATCTTTAAAGCTGACAAATCTATAATTACTTTGTTCTGTTACAAATTTTAGAATATTGTAACAATTGGATAGTAATTACATTAAGAGGAAAAAAGTGTATACTTCACTAGCATATAGGTGAGTTAGGAGGAAAGAAATCAGCTGGAAAATGATAGTACAGGTCATTTTAAACAAAAACCTTTATTGTAACATGAGTAATGTTCTTGGTAGTTTTGAAATACAACTCTTTGACAGTTTCTTACTTACACACAGTAATAATGTTTATGTGTTATGTTTATAATAAACATCCAAAAATTGAAATGTAAACCTAAATAACCTTTACAACTAATGTCCAAAGATAAAGTGTTTCTCTGAGTTATTCGGTGATGACCTTCTACCCACAGACAGAATTTGAACTTTATTGCAGCATCTCCTAGAATGTTGATGTATAGATATGTTGATACTGACAGGGATGTAAGTCAAAGCAAGTTCAACAGACTTTCATTTGTGGAACACTGTGGTGTGTACTAATTTTCCATTTACTTGAATTAGAACAGCATGCACATCCATTCTCTTTTCCCTTCCCCAACACACCAGTGGTCTCTTGAACAATCCAATTAGAACTGAGTTTGAAGATACACGTTTTGTGAACAATGCCAGCTATCTTTACATATGTCAAATTACTCATACGGTGTGTGATGGCTTTTGTGTTGGAAGCACTGTTACAGAATATTACTGCAATTGAAGAGCTTATTTTCAAAGTGACGTATCCCCATTTTTACGTTTAGTTCATGCCACAAATGCATTGATAATATGATTCTCTATAGTGTTACAATATTTTTTTTTTCCAAAAATAGTGTTTTTCTGTTAAAAAATGTATAAAAAAATTGGGTTTCTTTTCAAATGTGAGGTTTTTCATTTTGTATTTATTTCCAAACTTTCACATTTCCATAACAACCAATTATGAAGTGTATATTGGTCATGTGATTATTTCACACTAACGACTGCTTTCTGAAGAGAAAGTGCTATTGTCTTTGATTGTTTTCTTAATTTTTCTTTAATAATGGCCATATTTTCTGAAGAAGTTCAGAAAGTATTTATTTGATATGATAGAAAGAGGTCGCGTTTTTATTTTGTAGAAATTTTTGTAAGAAAAATCCAAAATTCAAGAGAATTAATTTGTTTTGTGATGGACACAGTGCACAAAACAAAAATTACACATTATTAGTAATGCTAAGTAAACTTTCAAATATGTATAGTATAATTTTTGAAATTACATATACGGTGTGTGGTCACAATTATTCACCATTAGATAGGGCCTTTGGAAGGGTGGAAAAAATGTTAAGAAAAACTGAACTGCTTCTTTTACTGGCAGACTACAATAAAATTTTTGAACGTATAGGACAAATACATGCTCTAGGTAAAGATTGGCAACTTGGTAATTGGAAACTTGCAATTCATTAATACATTAAGTCAAAAATGGATTTTAAAGTATCTGAAATGAAAGTAATCAGAATAAATTCTAAATATGTTTATTGCAAACAGCACTATTCTGATAGATTGGGAATGTGCAAACATACAATGTTAAAAAGAGGTAAAACATGGTCATATCTATTAGTTGATTTGTTACCATTGGAGAATCAACTTAAGCTGGAAAAGATATATACAGTCGACCCCCCTATAAGATATAGATACGTTCCAATTTATTAGGAATCCGATTTCTTACAAGTCGTTCCAATCACAGCCCGACACGTGTCAAGTTTACGGACTACGGCTGATTGAAAGGTTTTCTTCCATAAAATTAATCGATTCTACACTAATCCGACTCAACATTTCCAAAATACGTATATTTTTTCGTAGTTTTATAGGAATCGTAATTATAGGGACCGTAATTATAGGGGGGTCGACTGTAATGTGAAGAAATTTTTAAATAAACTGGGAATAAGTGATGGACATACTGCAATGACATTTTACAAAGTGTTTACTTGTTTAGAAAGTCATTGATTCTAAATAAGTACTGTGACAGAACAATTACAATATGATTTTTATTAATTTTATGTAATCATTACGTTTTTCTTACTTTTCGATGTACAGTCGACCCCCCTATAAGATATAGATACGTTCCAATTTATTAGGAATCCGATTTCTTACAAGTCATTCCAATCACAGCCCGACACGTGTCAAGTTTACGGACTACGGCTGATTGAAAGGTTTTCTTCCATAAAATTAATCGATTCTACACTAATCCGGACTCAACATTTCCAAAATACGTATATTTTTTCGTAGTTTTATAGGAATCGTAATTATAGGGGGGTCGACTGTAGTATAGTTTTTTTAAACACCAATTTTTATTATCTTCAGTCATATGAACAATGTTCGTGTGATTTTCATTTTTGTTTTGTATTTTATCTTATATATTCTCTTTTGTTTTATATATTAAAAGTTTTTGACCATCTATTTGTTGTTTTTCTTACGTTATCCATTTAAATGCTGCAATTTTGTTCCAAAGTGGTGTAAGTCCATGATCTGAAGTACCAAAACTATCATTTCTTTTGCCCCAGGATTTTTTTCACTGTCAAACATATAATTAGAACATAAAAATAAAGCTCTGTACCAATAATAAAGTTTTTACCTAGCATTTAAAACAATTATTTAAAATTTGCAGTTTTTGGAAATTTGTATTTGCTGGAGGCAGGTCACTTTGGAAATAAGCTCTTCAATTTCCTACCAATGATCTCACAATCTGTGAGTGTTCATCAAAACTTTTACCAATTGAATACTGGAAAGTATAATATAATAAGAGTGTACTTCCCAGTGCTTGTATCACATCAGAGTATGCAGGTTAATAACATGCAAATGAAGAGAAAACCTATAGAATGCAATTTTACTACAAATACATGACAAATTAGTACAATCCTAGGTATTTATAGCCAAGATTCAATCAAACTTTACATGACTTTGGTTTACATTCGTATCAGCACATCCAATATTAGCTTTCAGGAAATGCTGAAAAGCACTCAAATTTTGTCAATGGTTACATGATCATTGATCATTACTGAGTAACTCATAAATGACACTTGATCTTTGACATGAATTATAGTGTATTGAGGTTTTCAGTTCAATTTTTGAACATTTATGAATGTAACACATATATTATTGTATGTAATGGAGCAATTTTCTAACAGTTGTATTTCTAAAACTTTCAAGAATAATACTCATGTTCGTATAAAGGTTTTTATTTACAATGACACACACAATTGTCTCCCAACTGATTTCCCTCTCCTTCTAACTTATTCACTATATTATAGTGTTACAGTTAAATTTCTAACAGAAAAAATCCTTACAATCAATTATACATACAAGCATTAGAATTTGTTTTCTGTACTTTAATAGAAATTTTTATAATAAGAATAATTTAATAAAAATGAAAAAATTGTTTATAACTGATCTGCACTTTTTATTCAATCACTGTAAAGTATATATTATAAAGGTAGAACGATAGAAGTAGAAAATATCAATTTTAATTAAAGATCTAAAAACCAGATTATTTACAACTTATAACTGTGCATTTATTTAATGACAGGCTTGTGCTACTCATAAAAATTAAACTATAATTTTCAATTAAACAAATTAATTTGGAAATTTTTCGAATCAACATAGAACAGGGCTTGAACCCACATTTTCTGCACGTCTTGCAGATATAATTATGTAGATCAATGTCTGAATGCAAAGGTACATTATAATTATGTAGGTTAAAGGTCTGAATTCAAAGTAATATACATTTGGAATAAAGATTAATCAAAGATCCAGACACAACTATAATGCATCTGCACAGTACACAGAGGCGAATTTGAGTTCTCTCTAGATCAATCTTCTACATTAAATAAAATAATTCAATAATTGTAAATCTATAATAAATTATATAATTTAAGAATTAACACAATTAAGGCTCATAGATAATCTTTGAATAATTGGATACCGCACAATGATTATGTTTGTGTATGTGGCTTATAATTTTTAAATTAAGTGATTTGTCAAGTATATTTTTCAAAATATTAAAGGTATGATGAAATAAATATACTTACTCATATTTTGGAATGAAAACTTCTTTACCTACATCAAACAAATGCTTTAAAATTCCTTCAGTTTGCACTTCATGTTCAGTACTCAGATAAATGGATATTCTGTTACTTCCTTTAAAACGTTCGTTCTGCAATAACTATAAAAATTATTTAAATATTAATTTGTCAGATTAATAGCAGAAGTTTTCAAATTAAGATACAAATTTTAATGAAAAATAATCTACATGCAAGACTTGTTATTGCAATAATAAATTATACTTGAAAATTATAAAAAAATTTACCATTTTAAAGTAATTTTAAGCTTCTTTAATAAGTTTTTTGATAACTTTTAACACTCAGTAAAGCATATACAAAGTAGGTTAAATTTAAAAAAATGCAATAATATAAAATAGTATACATAGATAAAATGATTGTTTTTATTCGTTATTCAATTTTTATTACATACTAAAAATATTTCTCATTAAAATTAACATTAAATTTATACAATAATGACATTATTATACTCATATTCCTAGCTGTTACTTTATATTACAGTAGAGCCTCGAAAACTCGGCCTAATGTGGACCGAAGGGTGGCCGAGTTTGTAAAAATGCTGGGTTATCGGGAATGGCGTTAAAAAAATAAGTATGAGTGTGGAGTCCTCAGAAAATACTGTACTATACTTGTATGTATTGTTTGCTTGAGAATACAACAAAGTATAAACTGCCCAAATATCCTTAAACAAAGGAAAAGTGCATCCTTTATAAAGGCATAGAGCCTTTACTACATGAAAATGAAAATTAATGAATACACTGTACAGTAATTTACCTGATAAGACAGATCTCAGAAAAATACTTTATGAGGCATAAAGCTGTCTATAATGAAAATTAATTAACTAAGGATTTTTTTGCCCTGCCAGGGTGTGGCCGAGTTATACGGAGTGCTGGGTTATCAAGTGCTGAGTTTTTGAGACTCTACTGTATTTATTTCTTTCTATGTCAGCTATAAAAATATGCTATATTTTCAAGATGCAGTGGCAAATAAGACAAACTTCTTCTGTGGAGACTGTGATCCAAAATCCTTTTCTCTAATGAAACTGAAGTTCAGAATATGAAATTATTGGGAAGTGATAGAAGTTGCAAAGAACTCCAAATTGAAAACCTAATCATTGAGTGAGGTGTATTCCTTACAGACAAAATTACTAAAGTACCTTATAGTTTAACCAATACGTTTAAAATTTTGGCATTATCCTTTATGATATTTTATGTTAAAAATACAGATAATAATTATTTGATAATGAAGTTATAAATTATTCTCATTTCATGATAAAAATGGTAAAAATGATTTAATTTTACTTTTATAATAACAAAATATTTAACACAGAAGTCATAATGTAACTGAAACTAGAAAAATAAACAGTTATTAGAAAATAAAATGTCTGAAGTTCAATACTTTTAAAATTAAACAAAGTGTAAGAATGCAAGTAAATTAGCTTTTTTAAAATTTATATGCCAAAAATTTATCAAAAAAATAATCTTACGTCTACCACCATCAACAAAATTGTAGATGCTAGATTATATTATATTCTATATAATATAATATACTCTGTAGTTGCAGTAGTAGTAATAATAATAATGTAATTAGATTTTCAAATTTTTCAAGTAAATATGCATTCTAACAATGATTATTTAATATTTGCTTCTTTGAATATTTTCGCAATATTAATTTTTCAAACAGTAAAATATCTTTCTTTCATAATGAGACGGGGAATAAAAAATTCACAATTCAAAATTGCAATCTACATATGAATTTGCCGACAATTGTAAACATTAATTATCCCTTAAATTTTTATGTTAGAACAATGGGTAAAACATCCCTAAATTTTATTTAAATAAATTTCAGAAGAGGAAGAAACCGATGCCTCGAAATCCTAAATAAAGCACGACAACTTCTTTACACTCTAAGATAAATAAATTATTATTTATCGGTTAAAACTTTTTGTTGCGACAGAAATTTTTGCACATCAGATTTAACCTACGGCTTCGATCTTACGCAACATCCGCAGGGATAATTAGTCGAGGTAATCGAAAGCTCCGTATTACGTCATTCGTTTAAAAATCTCAGTTTTATTCGTATCGTCTTTCGGAACACGATCACAAAAACAATTTGGGATTCCACTTTCTGCCGACGGTCCCCGGAGCGTCCGGAGAAAGACGGGGGGCATCGCCCGTCGATAACGCACGATCCATTAGAACCGTCGAGAGGCGAGACTTCTTTCGTAGGAAAATTAAACAGTAATTAATCACGCATTTAGTAAGACACTAACCAGACTAATTTTCTTGTCCTTTCATGACCTTCATATTTTTTGTGTTACATCACAGAATCAAAAGAATAATAGTTGTCTGGTAAATCTCTTATATAAAAAATTAGCAGAAGTGACTTTAGGAATCAGTGACTACGTTCATATATATATAAACGACCTAATAGTCACTTCTAACAAAAAATTTACCATTTAATTATATCAGTATTGGGGCAGACATCACGTGTAATTAACACAATGCAAATGTGTTAATTACACGTGATTACATTTCCTTCTCTATAACGGTACAGAACCGTTATAGAGAAAAAAATGTCGTATGACTTGTTTTACATAATATCTAAACATAGAAAACCGATTAATTTACCTGTTCCGCAACGATTTTCGACTGTTTGGTTCTCTCTTCTAGGCTCAGACTGGACAATTTCTTCTTCAGTTCGCTTCTGACGGCATCTTTGGCGGCTCGAAGAGCAGCTGCCGCCGCCATAACGCGATTATTCTTTCGAATTTCTATTTTTCCTGCAGAAAATCAGTAAACGATAACATGTGTCGAGTAACAGAACTTATTGTTGATTCGGCCTCCAGCCAGGTCGAGTTTTTCCGCGAAAAGTTATTACCACAGAAGTTCGCTCGACGGCCGCTACTCTAATTGGCGCTGTAGGCATTTCCGATAAATATTTATTAAAAGTGGCCTGCACGTGTATAGTATTTGTATGACGTCATAAGTTCTTTTTTCCTCTCCATCGCCGATATTGCAACCTTACTATTTTTTTTTTCCTTTCAAGTATACTTTCCCGTCTGTTATATATAATGCGTGTAATTAATATATATTACCGATATATATATACACTCGTATATAGAGCGGGATGGATTTAATAAAGATTTTACTCGTTATTATCGTTTAAAAATCCTATCCCTATCCTCAAAATTTAAGCTTTTTGCTAATTTATAATAATTAAAAATATAAAACGATTTTACAATAAAATATCATAATAGATGGCGCCATACACGCAATTTTAAATATTTCCGGGAAAGTTAAGCAACTCGTTACTGGAGTTTTTGTGAAATTGTTCAGCTTTTTCGATCACGTGTTCGTTTATCGATATAGGCACATGTTTTGACTGAAGGCTTTACACGCTTCCTTGACCATAGTTGCAATAGGTTTACTCGATTTAACATTCCGCGCATTGCCCAATAAGGCCTTTAATTAAGAAAAAATAAAATAAAATTGTGTGTGGCGCCATCTATTATCAGATTTTGTTATAAAAACCTTTTATATTTTTAATTACTATAAAATGGCAAAAAGCTGAATTTTGAGGCTAGGGGTGAGTTTTATAACAGAAGGTAAATGTTAATAACGAATAAAATCTTTAGTCCTACCTCTGGAGATATATGACCCACTCTATCTCCCCACTCTCTCGACGTTTCGCCACCAAAATTTAGTAGCATCGATGTCCCTCGTATACAAGACACCGTGCCAAATTTTGTTACTTAATTTCTATTCTATCCCGAGATATTAAGCGAAATACATGCCAACACACACACACACACACACACTAACTAACATCCATACATACAGAAATTACTCCCGATTTTTTCTTTTATTTCTCGACGTTTCAAGGTGTCATAAGTCCAAAAATGCAAAACTCTTAGGGGTCATTTTTTGACCAATCGCCACACTTTCCTCTCTATTATATATAACAGCCGGGAAAGTAATAAATTATCCTACGATCTCAGATAATTATCACGTGACCTTAAGATTTGCCGTTACTTTTCAATTTCGGCGTATTATTAGTCAACCGGTTATCACGTGACACGACGTACCGCAAACCGTCACGCGACTAGCAGGCGAATATAGAACTATGGCGACAACTATTCTATTACGAAGTTATCGATGACCGAAAAATACTCGAAATGCCATTAAAGAAACTGGTGAAACCTGGTAAAGTTCAGCAAAAACACGCGAGTAAAGGAAACTTTTGAAAGTTGTGGCACGAGCATACCGGAAGTAGATTTGACAGGAAGACTCAACACGTGAATAAAGTGTTACACATTACACAGACTACAACTACATGGAATTTTGTAAGAAGCAACGTCGCCACGATAATAAATAGGAAAAATAAACATGGACACATAAAAGACTCGCAGTTCTACTTTGGGCCCTAAAATTCCTTCATTAATATTGCTGGAAGACGCTCTAATGTTTCGAAGAAATAATTGTAGGATTTTAAGACCGGCGCTAAAAGAAAAAGAATTTTATTTATAGAAATTTTGCTTATGTACAGTACGTGGAAGCCGGAAATAAACGATTGTTTGGAAGAAATTCAGAGCCCGGGGAAAGATTTTAGTGTTTCCTTTCGCCACGTTCGGGTAAACGCCGCCGTCTCATCCAGTGACATTCTGCCAGTGTTTTGTTGACGTAACTATAAGCGGAAGTGGTCTCGTCTTCTTCCTTGGTTTGGCGGTAAGAGTCGAGGCCGTCCTCCAGAAACAAGCGGGATAATTTCTTTTCAATTTCTTCCATAACTTCTCCCTCTTCCGCTTTTAATCTCTTCGCCTTTACACAATCTCCCGACTCTTTCTTTCTCTTCTTAACTTTTGCTTCTTCCATTTTTGATAAAATCTGCGAAATGTCCATTGTTGCTTTATCGAGAATGACAAAGACAATTGTTGTTATAAGAATTGCGTCCTTTGTTGTCGTCACACTCGGTTTGCGATTTCTATAATAAATTTACGCTTTGAATGATGGAGTATTCGAAAATTACAAATGAACTTTTATATAAAATTAATATTTTAATTTGGAAACAATTCGAACCAAACTTGACTAATTTTTCTGAAAATTCTGAAAAGCTACATTTGCATTGTTCGAATTTCTTCATTGAAAATAATTTGAAACGCTTGATGGTGATAAATTGTATTTATAATCCGAGACTTTCTTCTCTGTTCTTATGTGGGAAACTTTAATAGTCTTATTCTTTCGTTTAATACTGTTAATAGGCAGACAATAGGCGCACTCCTATTTGTCGAAATGACATAATTTGACGTCACATACTTCATTTATTTGTTTTTGCCATACCCCACCCTAATCGTAAATTTGCTTTTAAAATGAAACTGGTAGTAATACTTTTGAAAAGAATTCTGTTTGTGACGACGTATTGCGTAACTCTTTGCCCATTTCCTCGCAGTTTTCAAATTGGGAAAGATATTTTTGTTGGATGGATGAAATGGTGAAGTGCCATATAAAAGGAATTAATGGAATCTTGTATTCGTCTATGCCTTTAGCGGTGGGATATTCTCAATTATTTTACGTCTTAAGTCTTGTATATAACGTTTGATTTATGTTTTAATGAGTAAAGAATTTCACCGAGTGGAAAAAGAATATTATAAAGTAGTCACGAGGGTCTGAGAAATCAAAAATACACGAATATTTTGAAAGGTTAAAGGACACCGAACGAGACGTAGAGGTACACGTCTAGTTCAGTACACGTTGAAATCCACACATGACTTAATTCGGGAGAATTATTTACAACCGAATGCGGAATTACAAGAAATAAAGACAGAAGTTAAGTCATTGAAGGAGAAAAATAAGTTTTTCCGTGGAGAATTAACAAGACTGTTACGGAGGGTAGAGAAATGGAAATTATATCTAAGAGTTACGGAAAAATAAAAGGTATGTTAGAACTTAAAAATGCAGATAATCAGAATAATACTAATAACCTAAGGAACAATTTCCCCTGCAAGACAAATAAGTGGAATGATAAAACTAAAATGACTATTGGATGTTGGAACATTCGGGGATTACAGGAAAACTTTACAGGGGAACTCTTAAAAAATACATAAGGAACCATTTTATTATTGGTTTTTCAGAGATTCGGATGGTCAAAACGAAGGAAGAAGATAGGTTATATTTAGAACAAGAACACATTGTGTTATATAACGAGTAAGATTCCAAAAGACTGGAACAAGGTTGTTCCAGTCTTTTGGAATGCTGTTTACGCGTTGTTTGGTGGAAGTTTCCTTTCCTCTTTTTTAAATTGTAGACCCGTAACGCTTCTTTCGGGTCTTCGTAAGTTACTTCAGTTTTATTAACAGAGTTTAATGATTGGGTTGAACAGAATAACTATAGAAATTATATCTAATTTGCATTTGTTAAAAATGGGGGCACTCAGTCAACCTTATTTGTCTTAACTTGCTTATTTGTCTTAACTTGCAATTATTCAATTACAACTTAGTAGTGTCATAAGCTGTTTGCTTTATTTTTAGATATTGGGAAGGCTTTCGATTCTGTTGTTATTTCAAACCCACAAAAGAAAATGATTAAATACCAGACAGAGGAAAACTTATAAAAATGATAAATGATATAATTTAGTCAACTAAAGTTGAGAAATCTCATTACCCAATTTAAGATACAGTCGANTTGTATGTATTGTTTGCTTGAGAATACAACAAAGTATAAACTGCCCAAATATCCTTAAACAAAGGAAAAGTGCATCCTTTATAAAGGCATAGAGCCTTTACTACATGAAAATGAAAATTAATGAATACACTGTACAGTAATTTACCTGATAAGACAGATCTCAGAAAAATACTTTATGAGGCATAAAGCTGTCTATAATGAAAATTAATTAACTAAGGATTTTTTTGCCCTGCCAGGGTGTGGCCGAGTTATACGGAGTGCTGGGTTATCAAGTGCTGAGTTTTTGAGACTCTACTGTATTTATTTCTTTCTATGTCAGCTATAAAAATATGCTATATTTTCAAGATGCAGTGGCAAATAAGACAAACTTCTTCTGTGGAGACTGTGATCCAAAATCCTTTTCTCTAATGAAACTGAAGTTCAGAATATGAAATTATTGGGAAGTGATAGAAGTTGCAAAGAACTCCAAATTGAAAACCTAATCATTGAGTGAGGTGTATTCCTTACAGACAAAATTACTAAAGTACCTTATAGTTTAACCAATACGTTTAAAATTTTGGCATTATCCTTTATGATATTTTATGTTAAAAATACAGATAATAATTATTTGATAATGAAGTTATAAATTATTCTCATTTCATGATAAAAATGGTAAAAATGATTTAATTTTACTTTTATAATAACAAAATATTTAACACAGAAGTCATAATGTAACTGAAACTAGAAAAATAAACAGTTATTAGAAAATAAAATGTCTGAAGTTCAATACTTTTAAAATTAAACAAAGTGTAAGAATGCAAGTAAATTAGCTTTTTTAAAATTTATATGCCAAAAATTTATCAAAAAAATAATCTTACGTCTACCACCATCAACAAAATTGTAGATGCTAGATTATATTATATTCTATATAATATAATATACTCTGTAGTTGCAGTAGTAGTAATAATAATAATGTAATTAGATTTTCAAATTTTTCAAGTAAATATGCATTCTAACAATGATTATTTAATATTTGCTTCTTTGAATATTTTCGCAATATTAATTTTTCAAACAGTAAAATATCTTTCTTTCATAATGAGACGGGGAATAAAAAATTCACAATTCAAAATTGCAATCTACATATGAATTTGCCGACAATTGTAAACATTAATTATCCCTTAAATTTTTATGTTAGAACAATGGGTAAAACATCCCTAAATTTTATTTAAATAAATTTCAGAAGAGGAAGAAACCGATGCCTCGAAATCCTAAATAAAGCACGACAACTTCTTTACACTCTAAGATAAATAAATTATTATTTATCGGTTAAAACTTTTTGTTGCGACAGAAATTTTTGCACATCAGATTTAACCTACGGCTTCGATCTTACGCAACATCCGCAGGGATAATTAGTCGAGGTAATCGAAAGCTCCGTATTACGTCATTCGTTTAAAAATCTCAGTTTTATTCGTATCGTCTTTCGGAACACGATCACAAAAACAATTTGGGATTCCACTTTCTGCCGACGGTCCCCGGAGCGTCCGGAGAAAGACGGGGGGCATCGCCCGTCGATAACGCACGATCCATTAGAACCGTCGAGAGGCGAGACTTCTTTCGTAGGAAAATTAAACAGTAATTAATCACGCATTTAGTAAGACACTAACCAGACTAATTTTCTTGTCCTTTCATGACCTTCATATTTTTTGTGTTACATCACAGAATCAAAAGAATAATAGTTGTCTGGTAAATCTCTTATATAAAAAATTAGCAGAAGTGACTTTAGGAATCAGTGACTACGTTCATATATATATAAACGACCTAATAGTCACTTCTAACAAAAAATTTACCATTTAATTATATCAGTATTGGGGCAGACATCACGTGTAATTAACACAATGCAAATGTGTTAATTACACGTGATTACATTTCCTTCTCTATAACGGTACAGAACCGTTATAGAGAAAAAAATGTCGTATGACTTGTTTTACATAATATCTAAACATAGAAAACCGATTAATTTACCTGTTCCGCAACGATTTTCGACTGTTTGGTTCTCTCTTCTAGGCTCAGACTGGACAATTTCTTCTTCAGTTCGCTTCTGACGGCATCTTTGGCGGCTCGAAGAGCAGCTGCCGCCGCCATAACGCGATTATTCTTTCGAATTTCTATTTTTCCTGCAGAAAATCAGTAAACGATAACATGTGTCGAGTAACAGAACTTATTGTTGATTCGGCCTCCAGCCAGGTCGAGTTTTTCCGCGAAAAGTTATTACCACAGAAGTTCGCTCGACGGCCGCTACTCTAATTGGCGCTGTAGGCATTTCCGATAAATATTTATTAAAAGTGGCCTGCACGTGTATAGTATTTGTATGACGTCATAAGTTCTTTTTTCCTCTCCATCGCCGATATTGCAACCTTACTATTTTTTTTTTCCTTTCAAGTATACTTTCCCGTCTGTTATATATAATGCGTGTAATTAATATATATTACCGATATATATATACACTCGTATATAGAGCGGGATGGATTTAATAAAGATTTTACTCGTTATTATCGTTTAAAAATCCTATCCCTATCCTCAAAATTTAAGCTTTTTGCTAATTTATAATAATTAAAAATATAAAACGATTTTACAATAAAATATCATAATAGATGGCGCCATACACGCAATTTTAAATATTTCCGGGAAAGTTAAGCAACTCGTTACTGGAGTTTTTGTGAAATTGTTCAGCTTTTTCGATCACGTGTTCGTTTATCGATATAGGCACATGTTTTGACTGAAGGCTTTACACGCTTCCTTGACCATAGTTGCAATAGGTTTACTCGATTTAACATTCCGCGCATTGCCCAATAAGGCCTTTAATTAAGAAAAAATAAAATAAAATTGTGTGTGGCGCCATCTATTATCAGATTTTGTTATAAAAACCTTTTATATTTTTAATTACTATAAAATGGCAAAAAGCTGAATTTTGAGGCTAGGGGTGAGTTTTATAACAGAAGGTAAATGTTAATAACGAATAAAATCTTTAGTCCTACCTCTGGAGATATATGACCCACTCTATCTCCCCACTCTCTCGACGTTTCGCCACCAAAATTTAGTAGCATCGATGTCCCTCGTATACAAGACACCGTGCCAAATTTTGTTACTTAATTTCTATTCTATCCCGAGATATTAAGCGAAATACATGCCAACACACACACACACACACACACACACTAACATCCATACATACAGAAATTACTCCCGATTTTTTCTTTTATTTCTCGACGTTTCAAGGTGTCATAAGTCCAAAAATGCAAAACTCTTAGGGGTCATTTTTTGACCAATCGCCACACTTTCCTCTCTATTATATATAACAGCCGGGAAAGTAATAAATTATCCTACGATCTCAGATAATTATCACGTGACCTTAAGATTTGCCGTTACTTTTCAATTTCGGCGTATTATTAGTCAACCGGTTATCACGTGACACGACGTACCGCAAACCGTCACGCGACTAGCAGGCGAATATAGAACTATGGCGACAACTATTCTATTACGAAGTTATCGATGACCGAAAAATACTCGAAATGCCATTAAAGAAACTGGTGAAACCTGGTAAAGTTCAGCAAAAACACGCGAGTAAAGGAAACTTTTGAAAGTTGTGGCACGAGCATACCGGAAGTAGATTTGACAGGAAGACTCAACACGTGAATAAAGTGTTACACATTACACAGACTACAACTACATGGAATTTTGTAAGAAGCAACGTCGCCACGATAATAAATAGGAAAAATAAACATGGACACATAAAAGACTCGCAGTTCTACTTTGGGCCCTAAAATTCCTTCATTAATATTGCTGGAAGACGCTCTAATGTTTCGAAGAAATAATTGTAGGATTTTAAGACCGGCGCTAAAAGAAAAAGAATTTTATTTATAGAAATTTTGCTTATGTACAGTACGTGGAAGCCGGAAATAAACGATTGTTTGGAAGAAATTCAGAGCCCGGGGAAAGATTTTAGTGTTTCCTTTCGCCACGTTCGGGTAAACGCCGCCGTCTCATCCAGTGACATTCTGCCAGTGTTTTGTTGACGTAACTATAAGCGGAAGTGGTCTCGTCTTCTTCCTTGGTTTGGCGGTAAGAGTCGAGGCCGTCCTCCAGAAACAAGCGGGATAATTTCTTTTCAATTTCTTCCATAACTTCTCCCTCTTCCGCTTTTAATCTCTTCGCCTTTACACAATCTCCCGACTCTTTCTTTCTCTTCTTAACTTTTGCTTCTTCCATTTTTGATAAAATCTGCGAAATGTCCATTGTTGCTTTATCGAGAATGACAAAGACAATTGTTGTTATAAGAATTGCGTCCTTTGTTGTCGTCACACTCGGTTTGCGATTTCTATAATAAATTTACGCTTTGAATGATGGAGTATTCGAAAATTACAAATGAACTTTTATATAAAATTAATATTTTAATTTGGAAACAATTCGAACCAAACTTGACTAATTTTTCTGAAAATTCTGAAAAGCTACATTTGCATTGTTCGAATTTCTTCATTGAAAATAATTTGAAACGCTTGATGGTGATAAATTGTATTTATAATCCGAGACTTTCTTCTCTGTTCTTATGTGGGAAACTTTAATAGTCTTATTCTTTCGTTTAATACTGTTAATAGGCAGACAATAGGCGCACTCCTATTTGTCGAAATGACATAATTTGACGTCACATACTTCATTTATTTGTTTTTGCCATACCCCACCCTAATCGTAAATTTGCTTTTAAAATGAAACTGGTAGTAATACTTTTGAAAAGAATTCTGTTTGTGACGACGTATTTTGTAACTCTTTGCCCATTTCCTCGCAGTTTTCAAATTGGGAAAGATATTTTTGTTGGATGGATGAAATGGTGAAGTGCCATATAAAAGGAATTAATGGAATCTTGTATTCGTCTATGCCTTTAGCGGTGGGATATTCTCAATTATTTTACGTCTTAAGTCTTGTATATAACGTTTGATTTATGTTTTAATGAGTAAAGAATTTCACCGAGTGGAAAAAGAATATTATAAAGTAGTCACGAGGGTCTGAGAAATCAAAAATACACGAATATTTTGAAAGGTTAAAGGACACCGAACGAGACGTAGAGGTACACGTCTAGTTCAGTACACGTTGAAATCCACACATGACTTAATTCGGGAGAATTATTTACAACCGAATGCGGAATTACAAGAAATAAAGACAGAAGTTAAGTCATTGAAGGAGAAAAATAAGTTTTTCCGTGGAGAATTAACAAGACTGTTACGGAGGGTAGAGAAATGGAAATTATATCTAAGAGTTACGGAAAAATAAAAGGTATGTTAGAACTTAAAAATGCAGATAATCAGAATAATACTAATAACCTAAGGAACAATTTCCCCTGCAAGACAAATAAGTGGAATGATAAAACTAAAATGACTATTGGATGTTGGAACATTCGGGGATTACAGGAAAACTTTACAGGGGAACTCTTAAAAAATACATAAGGAACCATTTTATTATTGGTTTTTCAGAGATTCGGATGGTCAAAACGAAGGAAGAAGATAGGTTATATTTAGAACAAGAACACATTGTGTTATATAACGAGTAAGATTCCAAAAGACTGGAACAAGGTTGTTCCAGTCTTTTGGAATGCTGTTTACGCGTTGTTTGGTGGAAGTTTCCTTTCCTCTTTTTTAAATTGTAGACCCGTAACGCTTCTTTCGGGTCTTCGTAAGTTACTTCAGTTTTATTAACAGAGTTTAATGATTGGGTTGAACAGAATAACTATAGAAATTATATCTAATTTGCATTTGTTAAAAATGGGGGCACTCAGTCGACCTTATTTGTCTTAACTTGCAATTATTCAATTACAACTTAGTAGTGTCATAAGCTGTTTGGTTTATTTTTAGATATTGGGAAGGCTTTCGATTCTGTTGTTATTTCAAACCCACAAAAGAAAATGATTAAATACCAGACAGAGGAAAACTTATAAAAATGGTAAATGATATAATTTAGTCAACTAAAGTTGAGAAATCTCATTACCCAATTTAAGATACAGTCGACCCCTCTATAACACTGTCGATTATTCCGTTTTATATGAATTCCGTGTTGTACGAGTCACTTAGATTTTACAAATACGCGTGCCGGGCTGCGAACGGCTCACGTATTTGTAAAATCTAAGCGATTCGTACAACATGGAATTCATATAAAACGGAATAATCAACAGCGTTATAGGGGGTCGACTGTATTTAATTCTATTATTATGAATTCATGCTTCATGGGTTTGGTGTTTGAATTACGTTACAATTATAACCTCCGAGAATTAGTCTAATCTTTTCGTCTTTAATATTTTCTATGTATCTTTTAAATAGGTGATTAAACAAGGAGATACAAAACTATACATAATTTGTATAACTATTTTCAGATTTATTATTTTAGAGTAAGGTATTGTATGATTATTAAAACTAATTATCAATAACGGAAAAGGAGGTTTCTGTTAATAATTAAAATAGAAACAGTCAACTAAATTAACTTCTGTAATGTTACGTACGGGTTAATAATCTCTTCTCTTTTTAATAAATGAACCATCGCTGTTAATAAATGTCGCCGTTTCGGGGTCGGGAGACAGACATCGCGCTTGCCTCACCGTTGTCTTTCACTTCAGTCGTTTTCCCGCTCGATATTCGATTTAGAAGTCGCATTGGTTTTATTTAAGGGACCACTTAATATATTGTCCGGCTTATCGATCGATTTAAGCCATTTCAACGCGCGACGATCGGTTATTACTATAATCTCGGTGCAGTATAAATAATGGCCACAATATTCGATCGCTTACACTGCTACCGGTTATCCAAAAGCTTCGTACGACACTCGTATCTTAGCAAACCGTGGACAACGCGTTTCGTGATGGTGTTTACTACAGAAAGTAGGTTGGGTAGGTCTTCTTCCCAAGCAGATTTGAATCAAAAGCGCCAGTTTGGGTCAGTCGCCGACGACTTTATATTGTTCGCAATTGTCTCGGAATCCTACGACAATTGTCGATATTATCGTCATAAAAATTAGTTTGCCGGATTTTCGAGTGAAGCTATGGGACTACAGCCGCGTGGAGTTTATACGTAATTTTCGAATACTCCATCATTCAAAGCGTAAATTTATTATAGAAATCGCAAACACAGTGTGACGACAACAAAGGACGCAATTCTTATAACAACAATTGTCTTTGTCATTCTCGATAAAGCAACAATGGACATTTCGCAGATTTTATCAAAAATGGAAGAAGCAAAAGTTAAGAAGAGAAAGAAAGAGTCGGGAGATTGTGTAAAGGCGAAGAGATTAAAAGCGGAAGAGGGAGAAGTTTTGGAAGAAATTGAAAAGAAATTATCCCGCTTGTTTCTGGAGGACGGCCTCGACTCTTACCGCCAAACCAAGGAAGAAGACGAGACCACTTCCGCTTATAGTTACGTCAACAAAACACTGGCAGAATGTCACTGCATGAGACGGCGGCGTTTATCCGAACGTGGCGAAAGGAAACACTAAAATCTTTCCCCGGGCTCTGAATTACTTCCAAACAATCGTTTATTTCCGGCATCCACGTACTGTACATAAGCAAAATTTCTATAAATAAAATTCTTTTTCTTTTAGCGCCGAGTTATTGTTTGTTCGCTTGTTTGCAACAGTGGTTTTTATTGGATTCTTACTTATAAACGAAAATTTGCCGAGTGGAGAGAAGGGAAAGCGTTCCTTCCCGATGAAATAATTCGTCGAATAACTTTATAAATGGAATGAAACAATCGAAAGTTGTTAAAGTATTCTTTGCAGAAACACCTTTCTCGTTTCGGTATCCAAAATATGCAAATATCCAGTCACATTGTTTTTTATTCATTCGGAAAGCATACAATTAATTCTTCGGTGTTTGATATTCCAAACGTAGTACAGTGATACCCCGAACTTACGCGATAGGTGGGACCGAGCTATAACCGCGTAAGTCGGGGTATAATTTCGCAATTTGTGTAAAATCCAAGTGGGATGTATGTAAGCTAATAAATGTTCTCGTTAATCTTATCTCGTCTTTTGATTCGTTCATTGTTACAAGAAATCACCACATAGAGTCTCTCGAGTCTCCGTAGGTATAACAAACACAGAAATAAATAAGACAAAATAAATTGTAGCTATGTGTCGATTCCGCGCGATACGTCCGAACACGTAAGCCGAATAATAGTGTGAAGGGAGTGAGTAATCGAGAGTTGCGTGGCGCTCAAACAAAAGAGGAATCGACGAGATTTGAAAATCGCGTAACTCCGGGTAGCGTAAGTCGGGGTATTACTGTACTAAGAAGTATGTCGGGTTTTAGGCCACGTTAAGCGAATCCACTTAAAGTGGAGCCTAAAATCCGACATAAATAATAGATATGGGGTTTAATTGGGAACTTGCGGGCGATGTTTGTATATGTATTTATATATAAATGTATCGTTTGTCTACAAAAACTTATTATTGTTTACACGTAATAAATTATTTAATGAGTAATAATTTTTACTTTAAATTTATATATATCGTGTAATATTTTTAATATTAACAAATAAAATAAATAAAAGGGTAACTCTTATCATTATTGTCATTATTACTGAATTCGGACCAACATAATAAATCATTGACATAATTGAATGGTAAAGCGCCCAAACGGAAGTTTGGGGATTCCTCTTTCTTAGGTAAATTTAAAAATATTTATTAACTGCTTCAAAGGTGGACTAAAAGGTGACATTCGGGAAAAAATTACAAAAGTCTCCCCAGAAATGATAGATCGGGCTATAAGGATTTAGTGGCGTACAGCGAGGAGTATATATTAAGCAGAAGGTGGACACATGGAGAAACACAATTAAATGCAAGATTTATAACAAAACTAGCTGCAAGTACCCGCTTCGCTGTGTTTTTATTTGTTCGTACATTTATATGTAATATATATATATATTTTTAAATATAAAAGACTCTTTCTTTTCCTCTACGTAATCTTTCTCTGATTCGATGTGTTTCCCTATAATTTCAAGTCGCTCTTCTGTCCGATTATTTCTGTTTCGTTAATAATTTTCTCGTAGCAATGTTGGACGTACTTTTCTTTCTTCCGTGGTTTCGTTTCTCCGCGCCATCTTTTGCCTTTGAGATATGATTCGAGACTGCAAACATTTCTTTCTTACACTTTGGCATTGTTTTGTATATTTTTACTTTTCGCACTTCACTGTTCACTTTCTACTTTTTTCTGTTATTCGTACACTTTTACTATGAAAAATCAACTGAAGCGTGTTCGTCACACGTCTCCAAAAGCCATCCCCACTACTCACACACAAAGGTCATCGACTATTCCAAAACATTTTCGACTATTCGAAAACATTTAAGATTAAGATTACATTATAGCCAATCTTACGCATTTTCACAGAATGCAAGAATTAGGTCCCCCGTTTCCAGACAAATTAGAGTATTTTGACACGGGTCTAAAAATATGTTCGATTTCCCGCAAAAAACCGCATCTGCGCCTGTAAATCTTGCACGCCGCTTTCTCTTAACACTTCTATTGTTAACGTATCCATTGTTACACATTTTAGAAGTCAACTACTTTCAACCCTCGTATCTCTCACACCCTTATAGCTATCGAGACGCAACCACCATAATGCACGATGGGAGACTCGGGGCTACTACCACACACAAACACCATTCGTGTGCGATGTGTAGTTTTGGCTGCAGAGTGACGTATAGGCACAAACACGTCCATTTATATATATATAGATAAAAATATTCACTTTGACTTTTTATAGAAAGTGTAAATAACCTAAGAAAATCGTTCATAAGAAAATCGTGTAAAAGTAAAGTGGTATTGAAAAGTTTAAATATTCAATATTAAAAAGTAAGGTATCTCATTGAAAACGTAACAAATGGGGCCTATCTTATTGGTTAATATTCTGATTTACCGATGACTGCGATATTATAAGATCTAGCAACGAGAGTTGCTTAACTTTTCCGGCTGTTTTGAATTTTTAAAATTACTTTTATATTATTAATAAAACAAATTCAAATTATACGTTAATTAAAATATTTAAAATTTCTGTTGTTTTCAATCAAATTTTTTAACAGAATTGTGAGAAAATAAATTTTTATTTAATCATTTGAAAATTTTCTTAAAAGTCGGAATAACTTTCTTACAGAAGAAGGGACACGAGTTTTTCTTTTGAAGATCACACATTTATGACTTATGCAATTCTTTCGTGAATGAAAAGACTCGAGATGTGTAAACGAATTATGCATTTGTGCTTTTAATACTATACAGTTAGGAATTTTATAAAGCTATAAAATTCTTGTAAAGCAATTCTTTCAGAAACAAGCGTTTATTATATAGAAAATTGAACTAGAAGTACAGTATAAGTGACAATAACACTGGAAATGGTTACTAAGAGATTCGTATTCACGATGAATATATAACCAGAAAATTTTGGTAAATATCGCAGAGCGATCATGGAAAAGCGAAATGTTCTTTCTTCGATCCATTTGTCATCGCTCTTCAAAGACGTGTCGTAAATCTTCTTTACGACATCGTTAGCGGCTTTAGTGATGTTAGAAGAACAACGGCACATATTGGAAAACAACAATACTTCAATACCAGAATGAAAAACAACCGTTAAAATGTCGAATAGTGTGAGGTTAGATTTATAAGTGTTGTGGACAAATCCTATCTCGAAAATGACGTTACCGCTGACCAAGATTGTCCAAAGAAGTAATATCGGCGAATAAACGGCGTTTAGATCGTTTACAACACACGTCAGCTTTCTGTACTTGACTTGAGCTTCGGCAATGGCGTGTGAAGAACTATCTCCATTAAGCAAGCTCGTACCAATTAATTTAAAATTACTTTCGATCTCTTTGCACGCAGAAGAGAAGAAAAGAAGCAACAAATAATTTTCAATAATCATGAAGAATACATAACAGAAGGTGGCGAAGCAAAATAACAAACATTCTTCGTCTTCGTAATTCAACACAAATCTCGAAACTAATCTATTTACCTCGTTTTCTTTGTAACATCCTTCAGTTGTACCGAAGCAGTATACCACGAGGTATGCTATGCTTGTTATTAATACGAAACAGCATTTTAGTAGTAATAGTTTATTGTGTCCTTTCTTAGTTTTATTTCGAACTATTTCATTGACTATGTTGATTTTCGAGAGGATGATTAGTTTGGTGGCGTGAAAGTAATACAAAGAGAATATGTAAATAAAGTTACTGAAAATAAAATAAACGAACATAAGCCAATCGACTGCCGATAATTTCCCTTTGGAGGATCGAAGGATTGTTTCAAAAACGTAGTAAATTGGAAATATTTTGGCTCCCACCAACGTGAGGGCGATGTGCAGGGAAAATTTCTTTTCGAAATTCAAACCGAAGAATTTCATGCATATCAACAGAGGTTTCAATCGATTATTGAAAATGGAATCTTTCCTGTTGTCTTGCGGAATGACTTGCCGAATTTTTGAAGTTTTCATATTTTTTGAATTTCTTCNTTAAGATTTGCCGTTACTTTTCAATTTCGGCGTATTATTAGTCAACCGGTTATCACGTGACACGACGTACCGCAAACCGTCACGCGACTAGCAGGCGAATATAGAACTATGGCGACAACTATTCTATTACGAAGTTATCGATGACCGAAAAATACTCGAAATGCCATTAAAGAAACTGGTGAAACCTGGTAAAGTTCAGCAAAAACACGCGAGTAAAGGAAACTTTTGAAAGTTGTGGCACGAGCATACCGGAAGTAGATTTGACAGAAGACTTAACACGTGAATAAAGTGCACATTACACAGACTACAACTACAAGGAATTTTCTACGAAGCAACGTCGCCACGATAATAAATAGGAAAAATAAACATGGCACAGAAAAGACTCGCAGCTCTACTTTGTGCCCTAAAATTCCTTCACTAATATTGCTGGAAGACGCTCTAATGTTTCGAACAAATAATTGTAGGATTTTAAGACCGGCGCTAAAAGAAAAAGAATTTTATTTATAGAAATTTTGCTTATGTACAGTACGTGGAAGCCGGAAATAAACGATTGTTTGGAAGTAATTCAGAGCCCGGGGAAAGATTTTAGTGTTTCCTTTCGCCACGTTCGGGTAAACGCCGCCGTCTCATGCAGTGACATTCTGCCAGTGTTTTGTTGACGTAACTATAAGCGGAAGTGGTCTCGTCTTCTTGGTTTGGCGGTGAGAGTCGAGGCCGTCCTCCAGAAACAAGCGGGATAATTTCTTTTCAATTTCTTCCATAACTTCTCCCTCTTCCGCTTTTAATCTCTTCGCCTTTACACAATCTCCCGACTCTTTCTTTCTCTTCTTAACTTTTGCTTCTTCCATTTTTGATAAAATCTGCGAAATGTCCATTGTTGGTTTATCGAGAATGACAAAGACAATTGTTGTTATAAGAATTGCGTCCTTTGTTGTCGTCACACTCGGTTTGCGATTTCTATAATAAATTTACGCTTTGAATGATGGAGTATTCGAAAATTACAAATGAACTTTTATATAAAATTAATATTTTAATTTGGAAACAATTCGAACCAAACTTGACTAATTTTTCTGAAAATTCTGAAAAGCTACATTTGCATTGTTCGAATTTCTTCATTGAAAATAATTTGAAACGCTTGATGGTGATAAATTGTATTTATAATCCGAGACTTTCTTCTCTGTTCTTATGTGGGAAACTTTAATAGTCTTATTCTTTCGTTTAATACTGTTAATAGGCAGACAATAGGCGCACTCCTATTTGTCGAAATGACATAATTTGACGTCACATACTTCATTTATTTGTTTTTGCCATACCCCACCCTAATCGTAAATTTGCTTTTAAAATGAAACTGGTAGTAATACTTTTGAAAAGAATTCTGTTTGTGACGACGTATTTTGTAACTCTTTGCCCATTTCCTCGCAGTTTTCAAATTGGGAAAGATATTTTTGTTGGATGGATGAAATGGTGAAGTGCCATATAAAAGGAATTAATGGAATCTTGTATTCGTCTATGCCTTTAGCGGTGGGATATTCTCAATTATTTTACGTCTTAAGTCTTGTATATAACGTTTGATTTATGTTTTAATGAGTAAAGAATTTCACCGAGTGGAAGAAGAATATTGTAAAGGTAGTCACGAGGGTCTGAAAAATCAAAAGTACACGAATATTTTGAAAGGTTAAAGGACACCGAACTAGACGTAGAGGTAGAATCCCAGTACACGTTGAAATCCATATATGACTTAATTCGGGAGAATTATTTACAACCGAATGTGGAATTACAAGAAATAAAGACAGAAGAAAAATAAGTTTTTCCGAGGAGAATTAACAAGACTGTTACGGAGGGTAGAGAAATGGAAATTATATCTAAGAGTTACGGAAAAATAAAAG
>NW_019385372.1:150137-156519 GCF_000671375.1 Centruroides sculpturatus
TTTGTCTACAAAAACTTATTGTTTACACGTAATAAATTATTTAATGAGTAATAATTTTTACTTTAAATTTATATATATCGTGTAATATTTTTAATATTAACAAATAAAATAAATAAAAGGGTAACCCTTATCATTATCGTCATTATTACTAAATTCGGACCAACATAATAAATCATTGACATAATTGAATGGTAAAGCGCCCAAACGGAAGTTTGGGGATTCCTCTTTCTTAGGTAAATTTAAAAATATTTATTAAATGCTTCAAAGGTGGACTAAAAGGTGACATTCGGGAAAAAATTACAAAAGTCTCCCCAGAAATGATAGATCGGGCTATAAGGATTTAGTCGCGTACAGCGAGGAGTATATATTAAGCAGAAGGTGGACACATGGAGAAACACAATTAAATGCAAGATTTATAACAAAACTAGCTGCAAGTACCCGCTTCGCTGTGTTTTTATTTGTTCGTACATTTATATGTAATATATATATATATTTTTAAATATAAAAGACTCTTTCTTTTCCTCTACGTAATCTTTCTCTGATTCGATGTGTTTCCCTATAATTTCAAGTCGCTCTTCTGTCCGATTATTTCTGTTTCGTTAATAATTTTCTCGTAGCAATGTTGGACGTACTTTTCTTTCTTCCGTGGTTTCGTTTCTCCGCGCCATCTTTTGCCTTTGAGATATGATTCGAGACTGCAAACATTTCTTTCTTACACTTTGGCATTGTTTTGTATATTTTTACTTTTCGCACTTCACTGTTCACTTTCTACTTTTTTCTGTTATTCGTACACTTTTACTATGAAAAATCAACTGAAGCGTGTTCGTCACACGTCTCCAAAAGCCATCCCCACTACTCACACACAAAGGTCATCGACTATTCCAAAACATTTTCGACTATTCGAAAACATTTAAGATTAAGATTACATTATAGCCAATCTTACGCATTTTCACAGAATGCAAGAATTAGGTCCCCCGTTTCCAGACTAATTAGAGTATTTTGACACGGGTCTGAAAATATGTTCGATTTCCCGCAAAAAACCGCATCTGCGCCTGTAAATCTTGCACGCCGCTTTCTCTTAACACTTCTATTGTTAACGTATCCATTGTTACACATTTTAGAAGTCAACTACTTTCAACCCTCGTATCTCTCACACCCTTATAGCTATCGAGACGCAACCACCATAATGCACGATGGGAGACTCGGGGCTACTACCACACACAAACACCATTCGTGTGCGATGTGTAGTTTTGGCTGCAGAGTGACGTATAGGCACAAACACGTCCATTTATATATATATAGATAAAAATATTCACTTTGACTTTTTATAGAAAGTGTAAATAACCTAAGAAAATCGTTCATAAGAAAATCGTGTAAAAGTAAAGTGGTATTGAAAAGTTTAAATATTCAATATTAAAAAGTAAGGTATCTCATTGAAAACGTAACAAATGGGGCCTATCTTATTGGTTAATATTCTGATTTACCGATGACTGCGATATTATAAGATCTAGCAACGAGAGTTGCTTAACTTTTCCGGCTGTTTTGAATTTTTAAAATTACTTTTATATTATTAATAAAACAAATTCAAATTATACGTTAATTAAAATATTTAAAATTTCTGTTGTTTTCAATCAAATTTTTTAACAGAATTGTGAGAAAATAAATTTTTATTTAATCATTTGAAAATTTTCTTAAAAGTCGGAATAACTTTCTTACAGAAGAAGGGACACGAGTTTTTCTTTTGAAGATCACACATTTATGACTTATGCAATTCTTTCGTGAATGAAAAGACTCGAGATGTGTAAACGAATTATGCATTTGTGCTTTTAATACTATACAGTTAGGAATTTTATAAAGCTATAAAATTCTTGTAAAGCAATTCTTTCAGAAACAAGCGTTTATTATATAGAAAATTGAACTAGAAGTACAGTATAAGTGACAATAACACTGGAAATGGTTACTAAGAGATTCGTATTCACGATGAATATATAACCAGAAAATTTTGGTAAATATCGCAGAGCGATCATGGAAAAGCGAAATGTTCTTTCTTCGATCCATTTGTCATCGCTCTTCAAAGACGTGTCGTAAATCTTCTTTACCACATCGTTAGCGGCTTTAGTGATGTTAGAAGAACAACGGCACATATTGGAAAACAACAATACTTCAATACCAGAATGAAAAACAACCGTTAAAATGTCGAATAGTGTGAGGTTAGATTTATAAGTGTTGTGGACAAATCCTATCTCGAAAATGACATTACCGCTGACCAAGATTGTCCAAAGAAGTAATATCGGCGAATAAACGGCGTTTAGATCGTTTACAACACACGTCAGCTTTCTGTACTTGAATTGAGCTTCGGCAATGGCGTGTGAAGAACTATCTCCATTAAGCAAGCTCGTACCAATTAATTTAAAATTACTTTCGATCTCTTTGCACGCAGAAGAGAAGAAAAGAAGCAACAAATAATTTTCAATAATCATGAAGAATACATAACAGAAGGTGGCGAAGCAAAATAACAAACATTCTTCGTCTTCGTAATTCAACACAAATCTCGAAACTAATCTATTTACATCGTTTTCTTTGTAACATCCTTCAGTTGTACCGAAGCAGTATACCACGAGGTATGCTATGCTTGTTATTAATACGAAACAGCATTTTAGTAGTAATAGTTTATTGTGTCCTTTCTTAGTTTTATTTCGAACTATTTCATTGACTATGTTGATTTTCGAGAGGATGATTAGTTTGGTGGCGTGAAAGTAATACAAAGAGAATATGTAAATAAAGTTACTGAAAATAAAATAAACGAACATAAGCCAATCGACTGCCGATAATTTTCCTTTGGAGGATCGAAGGATTGTTTCAAAAACGTAGTAAATTGGAAATATTTTGGCTCCCACCAACGTGAGGGCGATGTGCAGGGAAAATTTCTTTTCGAAATTCAAACCGAAGAATTTCATGCATATCAACAGAGGTTTCAATCGATTATTGAAAATGGAATCTTTCCTGTTGTCTTGCGGAATGACTTGCCGAATTTTTGAAGTTTTCATATTTTTTGAATTTCTTCTCTTAAAATTCACTTCCAAGAAATTTCGATTTCGTTGTTACAGTTAAATCAAGTGTATAACGTGTTTACTTCAGTATTCACTGGACTTATTACTGGTTCTCTTCTTTCCTAATTGAAGTGACTTTGATATTACTGGAAATGGTGCAAAAAAGTTTAGTAAAGCACAAATCAAATCGATTTGATGACCACATATAGCGTTATAATGTTATATACGGGGAGTTTATACTGTATTATTTCGGAAATTGTTTGGGAAGAAAATTAGAAAGTCGTTTGTTAACTTACCTAACGAATGCGACTTCTGCAAAAAATACTACGTGGAAGAAAAAATAATTTTTGGCATGTTTCATGAACAGTTAATGAAAAATCAATTTGTTTGGAATATCGAATAAACATTTACTTCATTTAAATATTTACTCGAATTTCGTGATGTTTACTCCGCGAATAATCGATATTAATGTATTTTAATCAGGAAAATTGAGCAAATTTAGAACCCATGGAATAATTAAATTGCGAGAATTGGTATGCTTATTTCGCTTTCAGAAATCTGTGTGTATTTACAAAAGTATCAATTATATATGGTTTAATTATTGGAAAATAGGACGTGATAGACAGATATTTCTGAAAGTAACATTTTTTTTCTTTTCTTTCTCATGCGATAGCGTGACAAATTTTTTTACGCAACAGGAACTCGTTTATTTAGTTTCTTATGACGATATTACATCGATCCGTGGAACTGTGCATCGTTTTATTATCGTTGGGATAATGAAATAATATCGATTATTCAGTGCCCGGATGGCCGAGTGGTCAAGGTGGCAGCCTATCGCTCTTGGGGACCCGAGTTCGAATCCGAATGGGTCAAAATAAACCCAAGAATTTTTCGGGGGGAGGTTCGTTCAAATATGTCGGAACCCGTCCCTCACAATTCGGCAGCCTCATTGTGGGCCTGGCCGAACCCACAATGGGCTTGCAAAAATGGGTCTTCTTATTGCCCACAGGGCAGAAAGATTCTTCTTTTTTAAAAAAAGTAATATCGATTATTCTAGGAAAAGTAATAAAACAACACTGACTAAATTTAATATGTTTTGACTTTATAAAAATTTCAATTGTTCTTTTAAATCTATTTCCTGCTCATAAACTTAAAAATCCAGCAACGAGTTGCTTAACTTATCCAGCAACATTTAAGCATGCGGTTAGCCTGTACTGCAGCTTTATGACATCGGAAACCAACAGAAAACTGATATTAAGTGCAATAGCTTATCCGCGCAGGGAGAGACGTTTGGCATTTTGGAATTTCCCCTTTGCAGAGCTAATTTAATGCATAGCATACGATACGTCGTCTTACATTGGAACAGGTGGAGAAGCAAAAGCGCTTCGACCTCAAATTCCTATTGCGTATGTATGTGATCGAAAGAAACAGTAGCTTAATTAAATGTATTTTGTTTGTAAAAATTTAAATAACTCTTAATCTTGGTGATTAAAAGTAGAAGAGATGAGAGAATAGAGAAGCGTGTATGTATCTCCAATAGTATCAGAATTAACGACGATTTTACTCTATATTAGCATTTACAATTCTTTATAAAACCCATCCCTACCCTCAAAATTTAGCTTCTTGTCATTTTATAATAGTTAAAAATATAAAAAATTTAAAAAATAAAATATGATAACAGATGACGCCACCAAATGTTGCCTGGAAAGTTAAGCAACTTTGTCTGAGTTCTGCCTGAGTGGTCTTTGTCGTTGTTGTTTAGTAATAAGTTAGTGTAACTAATTTTAAGTTAGTTATAAGTTAGATACCAAACGTGAAAGTAGTACTACCTTACGTACGCCGCTCAGAAAGGTCCTTTTCTTTATTTTTATTTTCTCATTTTTTTTCATTCTCTTTTCCCCTCCTCCTCCTTCCTCCTTCACGTTAGTGAAGGAGGAAGGAGGAGGAGGGGGCCTTTATCTTTTTTTATTTGCCACTGAAATATTAGCAACGCACTTTGATAGGTTTTTTTACATTTATGAAGGGAAAATGGAGTAAAATGAAAAATTGAATTGTTTTCACATTCAAAGAATATTAAAATTAGTCCACGTTGCTTCTTTTATTACTTTTCCTGGAAGAATCAATATTATTTCATTATCTCAAAGATGATAAAAATTGTAAACTTTTACGATTAAATGCCGGAAAGTAGACAAAAGGTTTTTTATCTATATATATAAAAATGAATGTATGTATGTGTGTCCTTCATGCATTATCACAGCGTTTATCCAATTGCCATGAAGCTTTGGGAAGTTTTTTAATATACTCCCGCGAAGGTTTCTGGCATTTACCCTACGATAGATGGCGCGCGTTTACACGAGCATTCGAGTACAGTGTGTTCGATCGATTTCGAATTGTGAAGAGCATTTCCTCCCTCCAAAAAATATCTGTATATATGCATTTATTATTTACGATATTTGTAATAATTTTTGTTTTATCACTTTATTTCAACTTTTTTTTTGCTAATTACGTAATCGCTCGTACTCTCTAGTACCGTATAAAATTTGTGGAAAATTTACTTATTTATTTACAGAACATACAAATTTGTTTTCCTCATAGAAATATAACTAACAAAATCCGTAATTCCAGAAATATCTGTCAGTCACGGTCTACTTTCCAAATATTTCATCGAACACAGCTGTAACTCTGAAATTTACAAAATTCAAAAACGTAAAAAAACAATAGTAATGATAATAGCACTCAAAATATGTTTTATGGTAAATAAATATTTATCCCATTATTTTAAATTTATACATTTTTTTCTCATTAAAATGCATAATATCGATTATTCACGGAATAAACGACAAGACATTCGAGGAAATATTTACTTAAAGTAAACTTTTGTTTAATATTTCAAACAAACCTATCGATTTCTCTAAATTGTTCGTGCAGCGTGAGAAAAAAACTTTTCATTAACGTGTTCCTTTTTTTCTTGTCAGAAGTTTCTTTCGTAAGGTGAGTTGACAATCGAATTTCTAATTTTCTTCCTAAACAACTTTCCGTGTATGAGATAGAGCAGACTTCGCCCATTCGCTACTTTTTGTAATGAATATTCTTTCGTGTATTATTATAAAAAGTCAGAATTGTCAGAAATATTTACAGAATTTGCCCGATAGATACTGCAGAGCCTACTTACTTTTGCTTCTAGATACGAGTGTCATCAACATAATCGTTCATAATAAACGAATATTGGGTAGTCAAGATCTCATTTATATAAACTCAATTAATTATAAAGAGCATGATCAGATTTGAATAGATACTTTTCAAATCATAAGATTAAGTTTTACACTATGAGA
>NW_019385372.1:165721-170493 GCF_000671375.1 Centruroides sculpturatus
CATAAGTGCTTAGCACCATATAAGGAAATTTATAAAGATCTTTTAACTAGAAGCAAGTAATCTAAAATTACATACACTTTTTGCAAAAGGTAAAGCATGAATCTGAAAATAATGCAGAAAAATGCCCAGAGGATAACGATAACTTGCCAAAAATAAAACGCTCTCGGTTAATAGTGCTTTTAGTGATGATGAAGAAAACATTGTTTAATTTATATTATTATGTATCACTTAAGAAAATTTTAATAAAGATATTTATCTTAATTATGAAAATATAGTAGCATGTTTTTTAATTTTTGGAACCTAACCTTCTTTTCGTACTAGTTTTTTGATTCGCATAACACGGCAATTTTTGGAACGTAACTACCGTGTTATGCGGGGGTTACCTGTATATAAAAATGGGGAATATCGCGCTTATGACAGTTGCTGCAAGTGTATGGGCTAAATTTGGAGAATCCGCGCTTCTCGCATGGACAACTGTATGTGGCCTGCTGACGCGTCGGAAAATCTTCTGATTTATTCGTGTACGCACCAGACGGAAAAACAAAAAATATCGTGTATCCACAAGCACTCCAATAAATAAATAGAATTGAAACGACACTTTGAAATGTTTTCCCTATGAAAATGAATAATAATAAGTTTCAATAGAAATGATAAAATGTAAATTGAATTTTATCATAACGAGTTTGCTTGAATTTCCTTTCTTCTGAGATCGCAGCAATGCGCGACGGGTAAGCTAGTAACCAATAAAATATTTTAATTGTTGCGTTTCGTATTATTTAATTAAAATTTTAAAATAAAAACGGAATTGATAGTGTCTTCTTTTTTTCAAAGTACGAAAAAGAATGGTATTGATGACATTCAACAAACACTCGTACCAGGGAAGTAATAACCAATTCATCAATATGCTGAAAACGTTTTAATAAATTATCTCAGCAGTTTAAGATGTATTTGAAGTGGGTATTGAAGACACCGAGAATACTTCAGATTTTCATAGGCTTTTTGGAAAATTAAAATTAAACTTTAATAATAAATAACGATATTTATTTATTTAGTATTTATAAGACAAGTGGTAGAGAGCAGTGAAATAAAATAACATTGCTAAAACTCCAGTTGTTTACGACTATTCTATAAAAGTATAAAATTATAGAATATTTATATTATTATTGACGATTTGTGAACTTCCATACACGAGATGTGTAATTTTATAACAATGTTCAGTGTTAAACGTTTTATAAAACTGTAAAATGGTATGTAAGGTATATAGATTGAAATCACAACGAAAAGCGGTAGAATATCCCGAATTGCACCGGATGAGATGTAAAAGAGTTTAGCCCAACGAAATATATCGCAAATTTACACGTCTGAATATTACTCTACATGGCAAAACATTAACTTTTTTGTTCCTGCGGCACTACAGGGTCTTTTAGTATGCCCGTTACGGGTTTGGCCCGGGTTACAATGAGTCCGGATATATTGGGCGACGAGGGACTGGCCCGGCACATCAGGACCGAAAATCTTCGGGGGGCTCTTTTCTAGTTGTCCGTTTTCGATCCCGGGTCCTTCATAGCGATAGGCTGCCACTTTCCGGACGTTGTTATTCGCGTGCTGCCAGATATTTTTACGTTTGTAGCATTGATTTAAGGGTGTATTGAAAATGTTCTATCGATGTATAAAACGTAACTCACCAGTCACGAGGAAAGCCACAACGATGTTGGTATCGAAGTATTCTATTCCGCAGTGTAGNCCTGGAAAGTTAAGCAACTTTGTCTGAGTTCTGCCTGAGTGGTCTTTGTCGTTGTTGTTTAGTAATAAGTTAGTGTAACTAATTTTAAGTTAGTTATAAGTTAGATACCAAACGTGAAAGTAGTACTACCTTACGTACGCCGCTCAGAAAGGTCCTTTTCTTTATTTTTATTTTCTCATTTTTTTTCATTCTCTTTTCCCCTCCTCCTCCTTCCTCCTTCACGTTAGTGAAGGAGGAAGGAGGAGGAGGGGGCCTTTATCTTTTTTTATTTGCCACTGAAATATTAGCAACGCACTTTGATAGGTTTTTTTACATTTATGAAGGGAAAATGGAGTAAAATGAAAAATTGAATTGTTTTCACATTCAAAGAATATTAAAATTAGTCCACGTTGCTTCTTTTATTACTTTTCCTGGAAGAATCAATATTATTTCATTATCTCAAAGATGATAAAAATTGTAAACTTTTACGATTAAATGCCGGAAAGTAGACAAAAGGTTTTTTATCTATATATATAAAAATGAATGTATGTATGTGTGTCCTTCATGCATTATCACAGCGTTTATCCAATTGCCATGAAGCTTTGGGAAGTTTTTTAATATACTCCCGCGAAGGTTTCTGGCATTTACCCTACGATAGATGGCGCGCGTTTACACGAGCATTCGAGTACAGTGTGTTCGATCGATTTCGAATTGTGAAGAGCATTTCCTCCCTCCAAAAAATATCTGTATATATGCATTTATTATTTACGATATTTGTAATAATTTTTGTTTTATCACTTTATTTCAACTTTTTTTTTGCTAATTACGTAATCGCTCGTACTCTCTAGTACCGTATAAAATTTGTGGAAAATTTACTTATTTATTTACAGAACATACAAATTTGTTTTCCTCATAGAAATATAACTAACAAAATCCGTAATTCCAGAAATATCTGTCAGTCACGGTCTACTTTCCAAATATTTCATCGAACACAGCTGTAACTCTGAAATTTACAAAATTCAAAAACGTAAAAAAACAATAGTAATGATAATAGCACTCAAAATATGTTTTATGGTAAATAAATATTTATCCCATTATTTTAAATTTATACATTTTTTTCTCATTAAAATGCATAATATCGATTATTCACGGAATAAACGACAAGACATTCGAGGAAATATTTACTTAAAGTAAACTTTTGTTTAATATTTCAAACAAACCTATCGATTTCTCTAAATTGTTGGTGCAGCACGCCAAAAAGCATGCTTCATTAACACGACGTTGTCCTTTTCTTCTTCTCACAAGTTTCTTTCGTAAGGTGAGTTGACAATCGAATTTCTAATTTTCTTCCTAAACAACTTTCCGTGTATGAGATAGAGCAGACTTCGCCCATTCGCTACTTTTTGTAATGAATATTCTTTCGTGTATTATTGTAAAAAGTCAGAATTGTCAGAAATGTTCACAGAATTTGCACGTTAGCAACTGCAGAACCGACTCAGTTTTCCTTGTTGATACGAGTGTCATCAACGCAATCGTTCGCAATAAACGAATATTGGGAAGTCAAGATCTCATCTATATAAATTCGATTAATCATAATAAGCATGATCAGATTTGAATGGAAACTTTTGAAATCATATGATAAAGTTTTACACTATGATAATATAATTTTAATTTGTGCTTAATTGAGAATTTGTAATTTTGGTCTCTTTTTGTTTTATTACAGGTTATACTGAAGTCTAAATTCCTTTCACCCGAATTATAAAGAGAATGTATGAAAAAATATGGATTGTACAAGGATTCGGCAAGTCATTCCGGAAAACAACAGGAAAGATTTCATTTTCAATAACCAATGGAAATTTCTGTCGATGTGCATGAAATTCTTAGGTTTGAATTTCGAGAAGAGATTTTCTCTGCACATCGCGTTCATGCTGGCGGGAGCCAAAATATATCCAATTTACTACATTTTAGAAACAATCCTTCGATCCTCGAAAAGGAAATTATCAGCAGTCGATTGGCTTATATTTCTTTATTTTATGTTCACAATGTCCATTCAAATATTCTCTTTCTATTATTTTCACGCCACCAAACAGACCATCCTATCTAAAATCAATAGCGCAAATGAAATTATTCAACCTGAAACTAACAAAGGAAACAATAAACTATTAACATTAAAAAGCTGTTTGATATGGGTAACGAGTATAGCATGCTTTTTGGCATTCCATTTCAGTGTAACTAAAGGTCGTTACGAAGAGAACGATATAAATAGATTAGTTTCCAGACATCTGTTTAATTACGAAGACGAAGAATGTTTATTACATTATCTGACGTTCTTCTGTTTTGTATTCTTCATGATTATCGAAAATAATTTCTTACTCCTTTTCTTCTCTTCTACATGCAAAGAAGTTGAAAGTGTATTTAAATTAATTAGGAAAAGCTTGCTTAATGAAGACAGTCTTTCGCAAACGATTGCCGAGGCTCAAGTCAAATATAAAAAGCTTACACGTGTTGTAAATGATCTTAATGTCATTTATTCGCCAATATTACTTTTCTGGACTGTTTTTGTCAGTGGTAATGTCGTATTTGAGATTGGGTATACCCTAAACACCGTCAAATCTAACCTGACAATATTCAACATTTTAATGGTTGTTTTCAATGTTAGTGTTCAATTTCTATTATTTTCCGACGTATGTTGTTCTTCTTCTAACGTCACCAAAGCTGCTAAAGACGTCATTAACGACATCTACGAAATGTCTTTGAAGAGCGATGATAAATGGATCGAAGAAAAGACGTTTCGGTTTTCGGTCATCTCTCTACAAAATTTGCCGAAATTTTCTGGCTACAATATGTTTAACGTGAACACCAATCTCTTGTTGACTATTGTGAGTGTTATTGTCACTTACACTGTACTTTTAATTCAATTCTCTGTAAACGTTGCTTCGTAAGTAAATTACATCTGTGTCCCTATCACCACTTTGTCAAGACTTTAAAATCTGGTAAACATTTTGGATAAGTGTTGAGAGGGCAGATGTCTTCTGGGCGATGTTTGTAT
>NW_019385372.1:176274-177529 GCF_000671375.1 Centruroides sculpturatus
GAAAAGAGAATCATTACGGCGACGGCAATAAACAAGAGTTTCAGGCTCAGTTCTGTGTTTCTGGATGATTGGACGTCCATCCCGCGATAGGTGAAGACGTCAACGTCGACGTGGTCAAAATTTACTCGGGTCAAGATACGGCGGAATGCTTCGTCCCATTTTAAAGCCATCCGAATTTTTTCATCCGTTCCGTAATCCATGAAGTAAAGGAGGCGAACGGCTCTAAAATCGAGCACGAACCCGCTTCCATTGATCGACACACCTCCTAAACTGAGGATGGAAGATGTGGCTCCGAAATTGCTTTCTTCTATCGGATACCTTTAATAAGAAAATCGTAATCGTTAGTCGGTTATCTCTACAGATTTACGTTATTATTACGCCAATCTTATGTTATACTTAAAAATTAATTTCGATTCATACCGCAATAACCTGGCCGGTAGCAGGCTATTCACGGCACTCGACCCACAGTTTTTAATAAAGGTATTTGCACCCACCGACGTCATCTTTGGGAACAGAGTATTGCCCATTGTCTGTCCATTCCTGGTCACGCACGTGCTTCTTGCCCGAACACCCAGAAAACGAAAATAATGTGATTTGAAATAAGAAAATGCAGTTTCGTCACTCTACATTCTACTGCTGGTTGTTCCTGTTGATAATTTTCATTGTGCATTTAAATATACTGCGTAAGATGAAGACAAGTTTGTCGAAATTGCTTGGCTAACAATTTCTACTCAAATTATTTCTTAAAATGACGTATTAAATGCATACTACTTGACTGATATATGCACGTATTTAACGAGTACATGTAGTTTCAGTAGTCTCGTAGGAACGGCAATTGTTAACCGGCCGATTTTCTAAACGAGAAGTTAATTTTAATATTACAGTCGACCCCGCTATAAGATAGAGATACGTTCCATTCTCTAGGAATCCGATTTCTTACGAATCCTTCCAATCACAACCCGACACGTGTCAAGATTACGGACTACGGCTGTTTGAAAGATTTTCTTCCATAAAATTAATCGATTCTAGACTAATCCGACTCAACATTTCCAAAATACNGTTGTAAATGATCTTAATGTCATTTATTCGCCAATATTACTTTTCTGGACTGTTTTTGTCAGTGGTAATGTCGTATTTGAGATTGGGTATACCCTAAACACCGTCAAATCTAACCTGACAATATTCAACATTTTAATGGTTGTTTTCAATGTTAGTGTTCAATTTCTATTATTTTCCGACGTATGTTGTTCTTCTT
>NW_019385372.1:177537-178732 GCF_000671375.1 Centruroides sculpturatus
ATCGCCGTTGAATAAGAAATGTTTCTTTCACAAGAAATGTATAAAATTACAGTACTGTATTAGACTTACGGTACCTAATTTACATACTGACAGACGATAGTTAGCGTAAAAATCTCCGTAGCGTGGCGCCACGCTAGACGGCGGAAATTATATATTTAATTATAACAAAGTTACAATAAGTTAATATATAATTATATATACAGTACCTAATTTATATATAATTAATATATAATTATATGTACAGTACCTAATTTATATATAATTTATATAATACTGTCCAGACGATAGAAATCTCTCCGTAGCATGGCGCTACGGACGGCGGGAAAGTAGTTCGGCTGCCCGATGACGTTTGAGGTGTTTATAGGGAACTTTTACTATGTTTTACGGATACCGGTAGCAATTTTTTCGTAGTTTTATAGGAATCGTAATTATAGGGACCGTAATTATACGGGGGTCGACTGTACAATAGATCTTGAATATAGGTACTATAATTCTACTTCTTACATTACTTACATAATATAGGTGTTTGCTGTTTCATTGTATACAATCCGTTACAAAAATATTGAGCCGCTGATACCAATATCTGTAATGCAGTTTACTCTCCCGCCTTTTGTATATAACAGAGGGTACAAAAGTACTTGTATATCGATCGACTAGGAACTGACACGCCGAAATGTTTACATGTTTGGACTCGGGGTGCTTTAAAATGTCGCGAAATGCAAAATTGCAGGTTTTTCCTCGTATGCAGTGCCGGCCAGTTTTAGGATGGAGCGAGATTCTATTATGGCGCCCCCTTGGTTGTGCTTAATTTATACCAGTGATGCATGCCAGCAAGTAACTTGGAAGATCTCGACGACATCTTAATTAAGTACTGTATCTGTCTAATTTGTCGATTGAAAACAGCCGTACTCGTGGGCACTGAACTCCTCACAGTACCAATAGGAACAGTTCATATAGAATGAAAAAAATATGTAGGATTAAGGTACATTTATTTATCACAAATATTATTTTTATAATGGGATCACTCATTATAAAAATTATTTTACTAACTAGTAAAAGAAAATTCAGTCAACATTCATTGATAAGATCAATAAGCATAATCATCTTTGGTTCTGGTACTTATTTATTATGTTCACTAATTAATGTAACGATACTTATAAAATTTTTAATTATTTAGGCTACAGGCTCCTAATAA
>NW_019385372.1:178868-180070 GCF_000671375.1 Centruroides sculpturatus
GACGTCATTAACGACATCTACGAAATGTCTTTGAAGAGCGATGATAAATGGATCGAAGAAAAGACGTTTCGGTTTTCGGTCATCTCTCTACAAAATTTGCCGAAATTTTCTGGCTACAATATGTTTAACGTGAACACCAATCTCTTGTTGACTATTGTGAGTGTTATTGTCACTTACAGTGTACTTTTAATTCAATTCTCTGTAAACGTTGCTTCGTAAGTAAATTACATCTGTGTCCGTATCACCACTTTGTCAAGACTTTAAGGTCTGGTAGACATTTTGGATAAGTGTTGAGAGGGCAGATGTCTTCTGATCTCTGTTCTCTTTTTACTTATGCCAAGTGACAATTAAACATTTTTCCGTGCATTAACAAGGAAAAATGTTTATTTGCTTTCTAAAGGATTTATTATTTATTAGCAGTTTTACCCAATGATTTATTTTATCATAGTATAAGACATTTCTTAGTTATAATATAAGGCATCTGTTGAAAATTGAAACTGGAACGTTTATTTGGTAAAAATTAATTTAAAAATTCAATGAAACCTAGCATTCATTCATGCATCCGATGACTTGTGTGTTGACAGCTGAATTATGTCTGATCGCTGTTATACTATATACACAAATTTTTAGCACGATTTTCTGCACTTATAAGCCTAAATTTACTTTCGAGATTTTTATGTAAACGTTAAAAAGAAACTTCTCTCCAATTTCCACCAGATAAAACGATGTATCCCAATGAATTCTGCTTAATTTAACAACATTAAAAATTCTTAAAAACAACATTAAAACAACATTTCTATAAAAAAATGGTACAGTGAAAACTGCTTAGGCGACCACCTGCATTCGACGGGCAGCTGTCAAAACGGGCAAAAATTTCTGGCACGGAATAGTTTATCCATAGAGTCTTCGTATAAGTTACCTGTATTAAACGACCACCTGTGTAACGCGACCGCGGGCATCGATTTTTGGTCCGAAACAACATACAACATCTGTAATAAGCGACCACTTTCGCCAATGTATCTGGTCTAAACTATTGTAAGAACCCATCTCAACAACGTTACCCTTCCTGCTATAAATTAGTCTAAACTCTCGTTCGAACTCATCCCGGGCACTTCTCCCACCCTCGAAATTAGGTGCAGGTGTTAATAAATTAGTCTAACAACAAAGGGAATTCATTTCAGTTTGTTGGAAAATGTCCGAAA